>NW_004443994.1:2938249-2954743 GCF_000243295.1 Trichechus manatus latirostris
CTGTCTACAAGAGACACACCTTAGAAACAAAGACATAAATTTATTAAAAATCAAAGGATGGAAAAAAATATATCAAGCAGACAGCTACCAAAAAAGAGCAGAAGTAGCAATACTAATCTCAGATAAAATAGACTTTAAAACAAAATCCACCATAAAAGAAAAGAAGGGCATTGTATGATGATTAAAGGGACAATCCACCATGAAGACATAAACATAATAAATATCTATGTACCTAATAACAGGGCTTCAAAGTACATAAAACAAACTCTAACAGCATTGAAAAGAGAAATTAACAGTACCATAATAATAGTAGGAGACTTTGACACACCATTCTCAGTAACAGACAGACATCTAGAAAGAAACTCAACAAAGATACAGAAGATCTGAAGACCACAATCCACCAATTTGACCTCGTAGACATATATAGACACTCCACCCAACAGCTGCAAAGTACCCGTTCTTTTCCAATGCACAAGGAACATTTTCCAGAATAGACCACATCTTAGGCCACAAAGCAACCCTCAACAAAATCCAAAAATTGAGATAATACAAAGTATCTTCTCTGGTTATAATGCCATAAAAGTAGAAATTAATAACAGGAAGAGCAAGGAAAAAAATCAAATGCATGGAAACTGAATAACACCCTGCTTAAAAACTACTAGGTAATAGATGAAATCAAAGATGGAATCAAAAAGTTCTAGAATCAACAAGAATGAAAACACATCATACCAAAACCTTTGGATCGCAACAAAGGCAGTGCTCAGATGTCAATTTATAGCAATAGATGCACACATCAAAAAAGAAGAAAGGGATGAAATCAAAACATTAGCTACACAACTCGAAAAAATAGAAGGAGAACAGCAAAAGAAGCCCACAGCCACCAAAAAATGGAAATAATAAAGATCAGAGCAGAAATAAATGAAATAGAGAATAGAAAAACAATAGAAAGAATCAACAAAACCAAAAGTTTATTCTTTGAAAGGATCAGCAAAATTGACAAACCATTGGCCAAACTGACAAAAGAAAAACAGGAGAGGACACAAATAACCTAAATAAGAAATGAAATAGGAAACACTACAAAAGACACAACTGAAATAAAAAATATTGTAACAGAGTACTATGAAAAACTATACTCCAACAAATTTGAAAACCTAGAGGAAATGGACAAATTTCTAGAAATGCACTACCTACCTAAACTAATACAAACTGAAGCTGAAAATCTAAACAGACCTATAACAAGAGAAGTGATACAAAAGGTAATAATAATAATAATAAAAAACTCCCAACAAAAAAAAGCTGTGGCCGAGATGGCTTCACTGGAGACTTCTACCAAACATTCAGAGAAGCGCTTACACCTGTACTATTCAAACTACTTCAGAACATAGAAAAGGAAGGGATACTTCCAAATTCATTCAATGAAGCTGGCATAACCCTGGTACCAAAACCAGGAAAAACACCACAAAAAAAAGAAAATCACAGAGACTATATCTCTCATGAATATCGATGCAAAAATTGTCAACAAAATTCTAGCCAATGGAATTCAGCATTTTATCAAAAAAATAATACACCATGACCAAGTGGGATTCATATCGTGTATGCAAGGATTAGAAAATCATTCAAGGTAATCCACAACATAAATAAAATAGAAGAATCACATGAGCAACTCAATTGACACAGAAAAGGCATTCGACAAAGTCCAACAAACATTCCTGATAAAAACTTTCAATAATAGCTATAGAAAGGAAATTTCTCAAAATGTAAAGGGCATCTATACAAAATCAACAGCCAACCTCATTCTTAATGGAGAGAGGCTGAAAACATTCCTCCTGAGAACAGGAAGAAGACATGGATGCCTTTTATCACCACTCCTATTTAACATTGTGCTGGAATTTGCAGATGACATGATACTATACATAGAAAACCCAAAAAGACTCCACTACTAGAACTAATAAAAAGATTCAGCAGAGTAGCAGGAAACAAGATAAACATACAAAAATCAGTTGCATTCCTATACACCAATAAAGAGAACAATGAAAAGGAAATCAGGAAAACAACACCATTTATAATAGCCCCTAAAAAAATAAAATACTTAGGAATAAATCTAACCAGGGACATAAAAGACCTATACTAAGAAAACTATAAAACACAATTGCAAGAAGCCAAACAAAACCTACATAAATGGAAAAACATACCATGCTCATGGATAGGTAGACTCAACATTGTGAAAATGTCAATTCTACCCAATGCAATCTGTAAATATACTGCAATCCTGATCCGAATACCAACAGCATTCTTTATTGAGATGAAAAAACTAATCATTAACTTTATATGGAAAATGAAGTGGCCCTGGAAAAATAAAGCACTATTGAAGAAAAAGAATAAAGTAGGAGGACTTGCACTACCTGACCTCAGAACCTACTATACAGCTATGGCAGTCAAAACAGCCTGGTACAGGTACAACAACAGACACATTGACCAATGAAGCAGAATTGAGAACCCAGTTGTAAACCCATCCACCTATGTTCACCTGATCTTCGACAAAGGCCCAAAGTCCATCAAATGGGACAAAGACATTCTTTTTAATAAAGGGTAGTGGCAAAACTGGATGTCCATCTGCAAAAAAATGAAACAGGGCCCATACCTCACACCATACACAACAACTAATTCAAAATGGATCAGAGCCCTAAATATAAACTCAAAAACTATAAAGATCATAGAAGAAAAAAATAGGGTCAATGCTGGAGGCCCTAATACACGGCATTAACAGGATACACACCATAATTAACAATACACAAACACCAGAAGATAAGCTAGACAACTGGGATCTTCTAAAAATTAAACACGCTCATCAACATACTTCCCCCAAAGAGTAAAAAGAGAACCTACAGACTGGGAAAAAATTTTTGTCTATGACAAACCTGACAAAGTTCTATTCTCAAAAATCTAAAGGAAAATCCAACACCTCTACAATAAAAAGACAAACAATCCAATTAAAAAATGGGCAAAGGATATGAACAGACACTTCACTAAAGAAGACATTCAGGCAGCTAACAGACACGTGAGGAAATACTGAAGATCACTAGCCATTAGAGACATGCAAATCAAAACCACAATGAGATACCATCTCACCATGACATTAATAGCAGGAATAAAAAAAACAGAAAATAATAAATGTTGGAGAGGCTTTGGGGAGATTGGAACTCTTATGCACTGCTGGTGGGAATACAAAATGGTACAACCATTTTGGAAAACAATACGGTGTTTCCTTAAAACCTAAAAATAGAAATACCATATGCTCCAGTAATCCAACTCTTAGGAATATATCCTAGAGAAATAAGAGCCGTTACACAAATTGACATATGCACACCCATATTCATTGCAGCATTATTCGCAATAGCAAAAAGATGGAAACAACCCAAGTGCTCATCAACAGATGAATGGATAAACAAACTATAGTAAATACACACAATGGAATACTATCCAACGGTAAGGAACAATGATGAACGTGCAAACATCGCACAACATGGATGAATCTGGGGGGCATGATGCTGAGTGAAATAAGTCAATCACAAAAAGACAAATATTATATGAGACCACTATTATAAAAACTCATGAAAAGGTTTACACACAAAATGAAAATCTTTGATGGTTGCTGGGGTTGGGGGAGGGAAAAACACTAAATGGACAATAGGTAAGTGGTAACTTTGATGAAGGGTGAAACAGTACACAATACTGGGGAAGCCAGCATAACTTGACCAAAGCAAGGTCATGGAAGCCCATAGATACATTCAAACTCCCTTAGGGACCAAATTACTGGGATGAGGGCTGGTGACTGTAATCTCAGGGAACATCTAGCTCAATTGGCATAAATAGTTTATAAAGAAAATGTTCTACTTCCTACTTTGGTGAGTAGCATCTGGGGTCTTAAAAGCTTGTGAGCGGCCATCTAAGATACTCCACTCAGCTGCATCTGGAGCAAGGGAGAATGAAGAAAACCATAAACAAGGGAGAGATTAGTCCAAAGGACCAATGGACCACAACTACCACAGCCTCCTCCAGCTCAAGTACAACACAACTGGATGGTGCCTGGCTACCACCACTGACTGCTCTGACAGGGATCACAATAGAGGGTCCTGGACAGAGTTGGAGAAAAATGTGGAACAAAATTCTAACTCACCAAAAACAAACAAACAGAAAACAGACTTACTGGTCTGACAGAGACTGGAGAAACACTGACACTGTGGCCCCTGGACACCCTTTTAACTCAGTACTGAAAGTCACTCCTGAGGTTCACCCTTCAGCCAAAGATTAGACAGACCCATAAAACAAAATGAGATTAAATGGGCACACCAGTCCAGGTGCAAAGACAAGAAGGCAGGAAGGGATAGGAAAGCTGGTAATGGAGAACCGAAGTTCGAGAAGGGGAGAATATTGAAGTCGTGTGGTTAATAACCAATGTCACAAAACAATATGTGTATTAATTGTTTAAAGAGAAACTAATTTGCTCTGTAAACCTTCAACTAAAGTACGATAAAAAAAAATCTTAATCAGCCATACAAATGCTTTAATCAGTCACAGAAATTCTTTGTAAAGTAAGAATAAGTACCACTGTCAAGAATACCTCGTAAGGTTGTTATAAGTTTGCAGCAATTTACTGGAAGCTCAGCTGAAACCTGTCTGCCATGAGTGGCCCCGCTGGTATTTGAATACCGGTGGTATAGCTTCCAGCATCACAGCAACAGGCAAGCCCCCACAGTACAACAAACCGACAGACGCATGGGGGCACATACAGTTTAGTGACAGTAAATATGTTCACCACGTTGTTCAACAATCTCACCTGGTGTTAAAAGTTCTATTTCTCTTACTGTAAACTCACTGAAATGCTCGTAGGACACTTCTAAGGCATCTTCAAATCTCTTCAAGCTTGCTTTTGTGATAATAATTAAATGAAGAGTAATAGTCATCAGAGTTTGGACATCCAGACACTGGGTTGTTCTGGCCTTTTTGGTAAGTCAGTTTCCTTTTATGAGAGTTACTGCAAACCTCTTTTCCTTTTCTTTTTTTTTCATATTAATGGCTCAGTACATTGAATTTGAATAACACTTTACCGTTTATACTGCCAGAAATTCAAGCTGGATTCAGAAGAGGACGTGAAACAAGGGATCTCATTGCTGATGTCAGATGGATCCTGGCTGAAAGCAGAGAATACCAGAAAGATGTTCACCTGTATTTTCTTGACTATGCAAAGGCATTCGACTGTGTGGATCATAACAAATTATGGACAACATTGCAAAGAACTGGAATTCCAGAATATTTAATCGTGCTCATGAGGAACCTGTACATAGATCAAGGGGCAGTCATTCAAACAGAACAAGGGGATATACTGCATGGTTTAAAGTCAGGAAAGGTGTGTGTCAGGATTTATCCTTTCACCATACTTATTCAATCTGTATGCTGAGCAAATAATCCGAGAAGCTGGACTACATGAGGAAGAACAGGGCATCAGGATTGGAAGAAGACTCATTAACAACCTGCGTTATGCAGATGACACAACCTTGCTTGCTGAAAGTGAAGAGGACTTGAAGCACTTACTGATGTATGTCCACTTACTGATCAAAGACCACAGCCTTCAGTATGGATTACACCTCAACATAAAGAAAACAAAAATCTTCCCAACTGGACCAATAAGCAACATCACGATAAACAGAGAAAAGAGTGAAGTTGTCAAGGATTTCATTTTACTTGGATCCACAATCAACACTCATGGAAGCAGCAGTCAAGAAATCAAACGATGTACTGCATTGGGGAAATCTGCTGCAAAAGACCTCTTTAAAGGGTCAAAAAGCAAAGATGTCACCTTGAAGACTAAGGTGTGCCTGACCCAAGCCATGGTGTTTTCGATCACTTTATATGCATGGAAAGCTAGACGATGAATAAGGAAGACCAAAGAATTGATGCCTTTGAATTGTGGTGTTGGCGAAGAGTGTTGAATATACCATGGACTGTCAAAAGAAGGAACAAATCTGTCTTGGACGAAGTACAACCACAATGCTCCTTAGAAGCAAGGATGGCGAGACTATGTTTCACATAATTTGGAAATGTTATCAGGAGGGATCATTCCCTGGGGAAGGACATCATGCTTGTAAAGTAGAGGGTCAGCAAAACAGAGGAAGACGCTCAGTGAGATGGTTTGACACTATGACTACAACAATGGGCTTAAGCAAAACAAGGAGTGTGAGGATGGAGCAGGACTGGACAGTGTTTCCTTCTGTTGTACATAGGGTTGCTATGAGTAGGAATTGACTTGATGGCACCTAACAACAACGATAACAACAACAAACTGTTCATGTGAAGATTGTTGAAATGCCAAATGTTTTGTTACTTATGTATCTACCACAAAAAATTTCTTCTAAATAAAAATAAACTCAATAAATACTTTGTGCTAAATTCCAAAGAAAGAAAGAATGCTACACCATAAACACCCAGTTAGTTTTTCTTCTCTGACAAGTTTCTGCCTTACAGAGGTTCTGGCTTTCGCACATTTAAAGTGTTTATGGAAAACCTACGGAACATTTCTACTCTGCACACAGGGTGTTGCCGTGAATCGGAATATATGCAAGGGCAACTAACAACTACAGCATATGGCAGGCAGTGTGCTAAATTCTTTACAGGTATTATTCATTTAATTTATTCCTTGGTACAATCTCATGTTGTATTATTATCTCCATTTTACAGACCAGTGGCTATATCTTCAAGACTTCTAGTAGCTTTTTAATACCAGTTTATCATGCCTTTAAGCCCTAGGAATTGTTTGTTTGGGATTCTGTCAAAGATGAGTCAGTGGGTTAAAAGAGGAAGGTTAAATTAATTCATAGTTCCATATTCTAGAAAAGTGGACTAGAACACTCTGGTACTGTATGTATCACCTTTTACCTTCCCTATTTTGACAGTCTGTTAATTTCTTTTATAAATGAACAGTCACTGGCCCTCCTGCACTTTTTCTCATGAGGATAGAATTTCCAGTGTCAGTTCAGGAAAATTAAATCTACTTTTACTTAGCCCATGTCATATTGAAAGTGAAAGCAGGGACGAGCTCTTAGTTTCTGGGAAATGAACTAGGTGCTGAGAAAACGGTTCCTTTCTATTATAGTACAATGAGATGCGAGTTTTTTTTTTTGTCTCATTGTTTTTATTTCAGATTGTTTGAAAAATATTCAAGGGACTTTTTCTTTTAAACTCCAGATACGAGAAAGCTAAATTTCCTTACCTTCTAGTTGACTTGGAATTGCTGTCTCTAGAATATCCTAGATGTCTAAATATCTTTCTAATAGATGGTCACAGATCAAATTAATTCCCACTTTAGAATTAATTAGTACATTTTAAAATTCCACATATGTGTACATGCTTAGAAAAAAGCATGGAAGAATATATACCAAAATACATCAATTTAATTCAACAAAAATGTATGAGGAGTATGTGCCAAGAAAATTTATGTTACTCTTTCAACTTCCTTCTGCATTTTGTTAAAGACCAACTGTATGTTTTACTCATTGTGAGAGGTATATAGATTCAGCTGGACATGTCAGTTTAAGCAAGAGGAAACAGGAAGGAAAGAGATACCGGTCAATGTATTGAACAAATTGAACTCTAGGAGGCACAAACATGAAATGGCTGAACATTCCTTTTCTCATTGCCTTCATCGCTGCCACATCACCTTTCTCTTTTCCAACTCTTAGTCTCACCTTTGGCAGGTCCCAGAGCCTTCTGATCTTTTCAGAATACTTCAGTGAAGGCAAACTGAGTCGAGTTTCAAAATTCACAGCTTATCCTCCCTGAAGCTCAGACTTGACTATGAGAATGAAAGGTGGGTGTGGCAGGGGGGTTTGCACTTTCACTTTTCCTCTCTCTCTTTCACGGATTAAAAGAAGAAATTAGAAATCTTTCTTATCTCACCTTCTGATACTTCTGACCAAGTTTCCTCCTGGAAAGAGCCTCTAGCACACTGTGAAGTTGATATTGATACTAGGAAAAAGAGAGCCTCAATCATTTTTAGATTGAGGGCTCTATTTTGGAGTTGTTGATGCTGTGGTCCCATATGGGGTGAGCTTGCGAGAGAGTGAAGCCATCATGTAGAAAGCAAATTACAAGAATGGAGATAGACAGAGAAGGAATGAAAGGGAAGTGATGTGTTGAGTGAGAAGCAATAGACAGATGATGACATGTAGTCTTGGATCCAGTTCTCCTTAAAGTCAGTTTGAAGCTTAAACCAATGAATTACTATTTTTGTTTAAGCAATTGTCTTTAGGTTTGTGTCCCTTGCAATATAAAAGTACCATCAATGCCAGCTATAATAGAGAGAAGGAGCCCTTGTGGCACAACAGTTAACTACTTGTTTGCTAACCGAACATTGGCTATTCAAACCCACCCAGAAACTCCATGAGAGAAATAACTGTTATCTATTTCCATAAAGATTATAACCAAGAAAATCTTATGGGGTAGTTCTACTCTGTTTGGTGGGGTTGCTATGAGTCAAAATTGACTCAACGACACCTAACCACAACATCATAGAGGGTTACAGCAACAAACTCGTGATTAATTTGACAATTCAATTTATAATTGAATATGAGTTTATTACACTCTTTTTGATGAGGACTTTGGGCATATCTGGCATAACAGGATCACTGCACATATTTATTGAAGGAAAGAGTGCATGCTATGCAAACAATCCTTTTGTGTGTAATTACCCTTGATCACACTGGTGTTTGACAGAGGCACCTCTGCTGCAGAAAGGACAAATCTTGTTTACCTGTATCCCCTTCCCATGTACTACATGTACTTTTCCTTCAGCTCTTGCATCTTCGGAAGGAAGAGATGATACCCCCCTTGCTTTAGAGTAAATCCACTGCTTCACTTCTTCTTCTAGAGGACTGAAAATATCCTAAAGTAAAGCTGAGCAACAATCAGATATGCTTGAGCATTTTGATTACAAAAGTCATTCAACTTTTTACCTATCTGGGCCTTCAATGTAAAAATAGGGAGTAAAGAGAATAACAGGAAGGATGTGAGCAAGCCCTTAGAACTTCTGGAAAGGTTTCTGCAAAATGTCTATGACCCCTAAAAACTTACAGACACCCAATGGGACCATCTCCTTCCTCCTAACCCTGACTTTCTCTTGAAATCCCTTTCCACTAGATGTGATGGTTGGTGTGGAGAGTGCTAGCTTTATGCCGCACTTTTAAAGTTGAATTTCTGCTTTTCAAATAGGACCAGTGATTGCACATGGACAAAATGTGACACAATGTAAGCTTGCTCAAGGTAACTAAGACTAAAATTTTCTTTGCTTTTGGCTGTAATATCAAATTGGCCTGATGTCATTGGGCAAATATTTTGATTAGAAGTTCTGGTTGTTACTTAAATGTGTTCATTTAAATTTAAAGGGAAGATTATTAGTTTATTCCTGAAGTTTTGAGTCCATTATTATAAAATAGTTTCTCTTATTTTAATTACAAATATGTGCTTGTTCACATTTTCAAGTCTAGTAAGAATAAATCCTCTCAAAATAGTATCCATTTCATTTCTTAGGAGTATTTGCCTTCCAAGATCCTATGTTGTATAAACTAGAGAAAAATTCCTCCTAATTCCTCCTGGAACTTTTGGTTCATATCTTTGAAGGAGCACTTCATGAAGACCTCGATGGCCTCTCTCTCACTGGCCAGGTGCAGGTCCAGCAGCTCCTGGAGGGTCTTCGTAGGCAGCTGCACCTTCTGGCCCATCTGCTGGTCATAGTGGGCAATGGCCTTTTGCACTGCAGCTGATTTCTCTGTCTGAGCCAAGGGCACGACTGCATCCTCCACGCAGGGCAGATCCCCATTGCTGATGGCATTAACATAGGTCTGCACCAGGCTCCCCAGACCTTCAATTAGAGAAAAAATGATGATACTCACTTCAGGTGGTATGAGGATACCTCTCTATTCTGGGTAATTCTGAGCATGTCTTTTAAGATCTATTTGGTTCACAGTATCAACGGCATCAGCAACACCTTGAATGTTGTAGAAATGCAGGCTCTCAGGCCCTTCCCCAGACCTACTGAATCAGCAAAAAAAGGTTTTATCCCAATTAAAATGATTCCTCCATTTTGTTCAGCCTAACTCAGTGCTCTATAAGAATTTTCCGTGATGTTGTCTAGCTATGCTGTCCAATACATTATGCATTAGCCACATGTGGCTATTGAGCCCTTGAAATATGGCCTTGTGATCTGAATCTTTTATTTTATTTAAGTTACAGTTAAATATAAATAGCCAGGCTGCTCTAGTGGCTACTGCACTGGACAGCGCAGGTCCAGCTGACTAGGTCAGTATTAAGCGATAGTGCGTCTTTGCTTTGGCATTCCTTAACTTTTCCTACCCAAGAGATTTGACTAACAAGATCTATTAGAAATGTTGGAAGCAAGCAGAATTTAACACAATAATAGCAATACACTTTACATTTCTCTAAGGTGACAGCAGGTAGGTGTTATTTCACCCTGTCTTATGCTTAATAATGAGTAGAATGATAGGAAGAGCACTTACGAGGTCCATTAACCTTGATGCCTCCTGAAAGAGTCTTGATCTCGGAATGGCTGAAGATGTAGGAACAGAATTCTGCAACCTGTTGCACAAATTCAGGATCCAGCTCATCATCCTGCAGTGTCTCGAGCTTGGCAAGCCTCTTGCGGTGAGTTGGCCGGTCGAAAATAAAGCATTTCTTCTTTGGGAAGAACTTCCGGATACAGAGTCGGGGCAGGTTAAAATTTTTATCTTTTTCACTGGTATCTGGAGGAAGATAAAAAGGGCCTTTCCTAATAGAGGGGTTGGGAACTTTTTTTGCAATAGTACCAAAGAGTAAACATTTTTAGACTTTGCAGGCCAGATGGTGTCTTTCAAAACGTCTCAACTCTGTTATTGTAGCATGAAAACAGCCATAGACAATACGTAAATAAGTGAGCACAGCTGTATTCCAATAAAATTTTATTTACAAACCCAGCTGGCAGGCTGGATTTGGCCTACATTCTGCCTGTGGGCTGTAGTTTGCCAACCCTTGAGCTAGTATACAGTTTGCGCTTTACTGTAATCTGTTTTCTTCCAAAAAATGTCTCTTCTACTAAATATTCTTTGGCTAAATACAGCTTTACAAACCTTAGCTGGGGAGATAAACTCAGCCTAATCAAAGCAAAGTGAATGGTGAAAGAAAAAGAAACTTTCTAAGTACAGGGTGGTTGTTGTTGTTGGTAGTCACTGCGTGATAAAATTTAAAATTGTGTCTGTTAATTCAGATATTTAACAGAGATTCTCAGGAGTACCCAGCTGAGAAGAAATAGAAAAGTTTGAATATAAACACTCGTGCAAAACTGACAGTTTCTAGTGCTTTGTACTCTTCATTTTCTAGTCATAAGTCCCTGTTACCTGGGTTTAGCTTCAGGGAAGTCTCCAAGTACTGGTCTGCTGTGATGGAGTGTCCATTTGCTTCCAAGTCCAGGGAGAAATCTCTCAGAGGCCACACAAAGTCTGGAAAGAAGCTCACAAAGTCAGCTGAATCCTCAACCTCGTTTGCATCAGGTGAGGATTTTGCCCTGATTCTGTCAGCTCTGTCATATAGCTGAATAGCTAACTAAGGAAAAGTGGCAAAATTAATAGGATCCCTCATATCATAATATGTTAGTTCCATGTATACCAAAACTTTGATCTTGGCTTTGTTCTTAACCCATGTCAATGTAGCAGTAAGTACTTGGTTCTTTCCCAGCGCTTGATTCACGATCAGGCAGCTGATTTTCTAATACAGGTGTCCTCTCTGGCTTTGGGGCTGTCCTTGACCACAAAAGGATACTGCAGTTGGTCCATGGCCTCCTGGTTGATGATTCCCATGCTATATATACGAAGGTGCTGCTCAGGAGGATGGCCAGGGCAAAGATCCAGGAGTCATTCTGGTTGTCTTCCTGGAATTCAGAACACACGGGCTAGGAGTATGTTCCATTGTCATGGAACTTCTCAGAACAGCAGTGGGAAACCGTGCTCATTTAATTAGAGATTTTTTTAGACTAATGATCTATAAAAGGAACTCAAATCTACATATAAATGATTGTCAGTTGGCCTTGGGTTTTTGTCAGTTTGTCATTAGTATTTTTCATTTCACTGATAAGAGGGCTCACAAGGCCCTCTTATAACCATTGGCAGATAATTGCAAAATAAATACTCAAGGTTGGAGGGCATTCCAAAGCCTTAAGTACAATTTAAATTTTTTTTCTCCATCTATTTTCAACAGCAAAATTGGCTTATATAAGAATGATACTACTTCTATTTATTTCATTGAGCAATTATTTTGTACCTGACACTTTACACTACTTATCTTATTAAATATTCAAAACATTACTAGGCGGCAGGTACAGGTACAGATCTATTATGTCCATTTTGCAGAAGAGAAAGCTGAGACTCAAAGAAGTCAAATAATTTGTTAAGGCAACTAAGTTAAAGACGGAATCTAAATTTGAACACAAAGTCTTTTTCTTTTTTTTAATTAAAATTTTTTTTTTTGTTGTACTTTAGATGAAGGTTTACAGAGCAAACTAACTTCTCATTAAGCAATTAATACACATATTGTTTTGTGACATTGGTTGCCAACCCTATGACATGTTAATACTCTCCCCTTCTCGACATTAGGTTCTCCTTTACCAGCTTTCCTGTGTCTTCCTGCCTTCTAGTCCTTGCCCCTGGCCTGGTGTGCTTATTTAGTCTGGTTTTGTTTTATGGGCTTGTCTAATCTTTGGCTGAAGGGTGAACCTCAGGAATGACTTTCAGTACTGAGTTAAAAGGGAGTACGGTGGCCACACTCTGGGTTTCTCCTGTCTCTGTCAGACCAGTAAGTCTGGCCATTTGTGTGGGTGTGTGAGTTAGAATTTTGTTCTACATTTATCTCCATCTCTGTCTGGGTCCCTCTATTGGTGATCCCTGTCAGAGCAGTCAGTGGTGGTAGCCAGGTACCGTCTAGTTGTGCTGGACTCAGTCTGGTGGAGGCTGTGGTAGTTGTGTTCCATTAGTCCTTTGGACTAATCTTTCCCTTGTGCTTTGATTTTCTTCATTCTCCCTTGCTCCAGACGGAGTGAGACCAGTGGACTATTTTAGATGGCTGCTCAGAAGCTTTTAAGACCCCAGACACTACTCACCAAAGTAGAATGTAGAATATTTTCTTTATAAACTATATTATGCCAATCGAGCTAGATGTTCCCAGAGATCATGGTCCCCAGCCCTCAGTCCAGTAATCTGGTCCCTCAGGGAGTTTGGATATGTTTATGGAGCTTCCATGACCTTGCCTTAGTCAAGTTGTGCTGGCTTCCCCAGAATTGTGTACAGTCTTACCCTTCACCAAAGTTATTACTTATTTATTGTCTATTTAGTGAACACAAATTCTTGAGACTTCAGAAGCCAATCCCTAAGTAAGGTTCTCTGTAGGATAAGACTTATGTCTTTGATTATATTTGTACTATCTTTATGCAACTGGGTTAACTGGTTTATCTCACAATGTATAGTTAATGATTAGAATACTGACTCCTGATCATCATGCTCTTCTGCTAGAATTCTGACTTATAAATTTTTTTTTCACCTTTGGTCGCTAAACTTGGCCTCATAACACGTAAACAGAAATTAAAAATTTATATTATGGTTAAGTGGAAGCTCTTTTATAATGAAAAACTAGTGCAGAGGATATTCAGAGATGATGGTCGCAATCAAAACTGAATCCTCCTTCCTTACCTTTTCTACATCTCCCAGTCCCTTGGTATCAAGCAGATCTAGGGTGTAGTTCGACTTCTCAGGGTGAGGCACACATCACATCCAGATTCCCCTGGTGTGAGACTACACTATAGAGCCCAGAAAGAAGCCTGCAATGGAATATTAGGGATAGAGATTTAATAGCAGCAAATTCTGGAAATCAAGCTAAGAGTTAAAGTAACCAAGGTTAGGAGAGATGACTGAAACCACAACCAGTATTGTTCTTAATTACAACCAGAGAAACAGGGAAATTAGAATATCCAATACAGATTGAAACATTTTATTTTACCTGAAGATCAGTGGAAGCTTGCTGTTACTACATGCACATATCAGTACATGTCTTATTATGTGAATTAAATATATTCATTATTACCATACTCAGTCCAGTAAAGGAACATTTATATTTTAAAAAGGGGGTAACTAAAGTGAGAAGAGAGAGTGAGCTGATTCTTATCCTCCAGAACAGCACGAAGACAAGTGTCCCAACTGTTCGAATCCTCCAGCTGCTCCCCAGGAGAAAGATGTGACAGTCAGCTTCCTTAAAGATCTGCAGCCTTGGAAACCCTATAGGGCAATTGTGCTCTGTCCTATAGGATCACTATGACTGAGTCGGAATCGACTCAATGGCAATAGGTTAATTACCATTCACAGTTGAAGCTTGTAGTATAATATAATACGATTACTTTTCTTTTGCGCAACATTCTGTTTTTCCTGAAGTTAAAACTGTCTTTTGTTGTTGTTTGTTTGATCTGTATTTTTATACTTCATGCTGAATTCAGCTCCGTTTCTCAAAATTGCTCTCCATCAGTTAAATTATCCGTTTTGCCATCTTGAAAAAAAATCTTTCCCAGAGCTAGTTTACCAGTTATCATCTGAACTTTTCTTTTGGTGATTTGTGGTCTCCCTTCACAATCATCCTGAGGACCCCTTCTTGTGTTGAATCTCCTGTTCTTGTTTCTCGTTTCTTCTTTCATAGTTTACGCCCTCATCTTGGAGCAGCACATACTCTAGCAGTTTCCTGAAAATAAGTGCATAGGAAGTAAGCTTTTCGGAACTATGCATGTCTGAAAACATTTTTATTCATTTTTTACATTTGATTGAGAGTATGATTTGCCCCTTGTGTTCAAAACTTCATGATGCTATACTCTGGTGGGCCTATTTTTTCCAGGGTGCTGGGAACTTAAGGGCCCTTTCAATGGAAGCATCTATTCTTTATTTTGGAGGACATTTTCTTAATTCATTTTTTTTTTTTGTTTGCTTGTTTGTTCACGATACCTCTCCTCCAACACTTTTCTTTGTTCTGTATCTGGAACTCCTGTTATTTGGCTGTTGGACCTTGTGGATTAGATCTGTAATTTTTCTTTCTTATTTTCTGTCTCTTCCTTTTTTCTCTATTTTCAAGAGATTTACTCAATTTTATTATCCAGATCTTCTATTGAATATTTCATTTCTGCTCTCATATTTGTAATTTCCAAGAGCCCATGTTTGTTTATTAAATTTAAGAGCCTTGGTGGTACAGTAGCATCTGTTCTTGTTTTATGGATACAGCACCTAATCTCATTTCTTTGAGGGTATGAATGACTGTGTGTGTGTGTGTGTGTGTGTGTGCAAGCATGCGTGAACTTCTCTCTGCACTGTTTCCTCCAAGTTGTTTTTTTAAAAAATGATTTCTACTATTCATGTTAGAGGCTTTCTTAAAATGTTTGGCAATCCTTGATTATCTGCTCATGATTAAGAAAGGGGCATTTCAAAGCTAATTTGGAGCCCTGAATGTGTGAGTGGGGCTTGATAAAGTATGCTTTATTGCAAGGTAATCCATTCGATGTGTTTTATTGGAAAATTTTTATTGGAAAATCCATTATGTCTGTATCTTGACTCTTTCTTCCTATGCTGGAAATCTCTCAGATTCCTGAGAGAAGGATCTTCCAGTCCTGCCTGGAGGCTTTAGACCCCAGTTGCCTTTCTTCTGGAGGACAAGGGGGAAAGAAGCAAAAGATCTCAACATTCATTATGCTTACATTCACTTCTATCCTCCAATTCCAGCACTGTCCCCGCCACCATTAACTGTGCCTGGATTCTCGTAGTCCAAACATTCTCTGTTTTCGCTGTCTAGAGTATAAACTGCTAATCTCTTGTTGGGGTGAATGAGGACCAGTTGCTTGGGGAAGAGATTTAGGGATATAGTTGTTTCTTAGAAAGACTTAAATGATCCTTCTGTGTTGTTTAGTACTGAACCTTTGGGGAGTCTGTGGGTTAAGTCTAGTTGTTTCATTGCTTTCTTCAAGACTGATTTAGGGTTCAGCTTTCTTGAACCCACTAAGTCATTTACCACCTGTCAATTTGCTTTCTAACTTTCATAATGTTGTTGCCACTGTCTTTTATTACTTTTGTTTGCATGGGTTTATGGCTTAAAAGAATCTCCTTACTATCATTTTTGTGATTCTTAAGTAGGGAGAGAAAATAAATGTATTTGATTTGCCATCTTTTGTTGTTATTTCTATTATTGGTTTTCTCACATGTTCATTAAATGACTGAATGATCAAATGCTGTGTATTTGAATGATTTTTTCATATATGAAGTTCTGTATTATTCTTTTTTTTATATATTTTATTGTAATTCAGGTGAAGGCTTACAGAACAAATAGTTTCTCATGAAACAGTAGTACACATGTTGTTTTATGACATTGGTTAACAAC
>NW_004443994.1:2960928-3010118 GCF_000243295.1 Trichechus manatus latirostris
ATCTTCCTGAATTCTTCCAATTTTTTTGTCTGTATTTTCCATGAATTTGTCTATTTTTTCCTCATGTTTGTCAGCTTTTTGCCTCAGTTCTTGGAGAATTCCGAGTATTAGAGGTTTGAATTCCCTATCAGATAGTTCTAGTGCATTTTCTTCCACAAGAGAGTCATCTGGTGTTTTATTTTGGACGCCCATTGGAACCATCCTGTCCTGTTTTTGTAAATGTTTTGATATTGTCTGCTGTTTTCAGGGCATTCAGTAGTTATTTTTCTCATTTATTGATTGTAAATTTGTTTGTTTCTTCCCTTTTTTTTTTAAAAAAAAATTTGACTATGTCTGAGCCGGCAGGTTGTGTGTTCTTTGTTGTTTGCTCATCTGTGTGCTCAATACTTTTCGCCTCCTTCTCCAACTGGCAGGGTCAGTCACTCAGATATGGTACAGCAGTGCAGGTCTAGCTGAAGAGGAGTTACCGGGATGAGTTGTTTGTGGCACTTACTACAGCCACCAGAGAGGGTCGGTAATCAGTGCAGAGCAGGTTCCAGTAGGCTGTGCCTGTGCTGCTTGGTGGTGTGATGTCAAGTGCACGGTGCAGGTACGCAGGATGCAGCGGGGAGATTGTTATGTGTGAAGCGGTTGTTTTGTCTCCCGCTGGACGCTCCGTGAGGCTGCTTTCTCGTACCCCCATTTAGTGGTCTCCGATAGGAGTCCAAAATGGTGGATCCGCGCTGCGTTTGCTGGTAGGGGATCTCTGCATGAATCTCTCCTCACTCTCCATTCTCTGTCAGTTTTCTCACGCCATTTGGTGCTTGGCTGAGTTCTTTATCTCTTCATTTAATGTTTTAGGGTTTCAGGATTGTTGTATTCTCTGTTCGGCTTAGTTTTTTGGATCTTTGCTGTGGAGGGATGGTGTGGTGCTTCTGCCTAGAGTGCCATTTTGCCGGAACTCTCCTGTATTATTCTTTATACTCATGTTTGTGCTTAAGAAGGAAAATTATGGTATCCTTGGAATCTGTGTGACTCCTTGGAATTAATAGCTAATAGGTGTATCACCCTTGTACATCGTGCTCATTTGTTTTCTGAATAAAGAATTAGTATCTCCCTTACGTAGAAAAAGCCTTTTCCATATCTTCATTTAGAAAACTGAAAGTATTTTGAAATGTAGCAGAGAGATGTAACATAGTGGGTAAGCCAAACTGTATGGTTTAAATTCTAGCTCTATAACTTTCTAGCATGTGACCTTCAGCAAGTTATTTTCTGTTATGTATTGAATTGTGTGCCCCAAGAATGTATGTCAACTTGACTAGTCCATGATTCCCAGTATTGTGTGATTGTCCACCATTTTGTCATCTGATGTGATTTTCCTGTATGTTGTAAATCCTACCTCTGAGATGCTAATGAGGTGGGATTAGTGGCAGTTATGTTAATGAGGCAGGTCTCAATCTGCAAGATTAGGTTGTATCTTAAGTCATTCTCTTTTGAGATATAAAAGAGAGAAGCGAGCAGAGAGACATGGGGATCTCATACCACCAAGAAAGAAGAGCCAGGAGAATAGAGCATCTTTTGGACCCAGGTTCCCTGCACTGAGAAGCTCCTTGACTGGGGAAGATTGATGACAAGTATCTTCCCCCAGAGCCGACAGAGAGAGAAAGCCTTCCTCTGGAGCTGGCACCTGAATCCTGACTTCTAGCTTCCTACACTGTGAGAGAATAAATCCCTGTTTGTTAAAGCCATCTGCTTGCAGTATATCTGTTATAGCAGCACTAGATAACTAAGACACTTTCCTTCTCTGTACTTCACTTTCCTTAATTGTAAAATGTGGGTAATACAACCTTACTCATAGTACTATTGCCAGCGTTCTAATACTTCATTCCTTTTTACTGCTAACTAGTATTCCATTGCATGCATATACCATGATTTGTTTATCTTTCTACCTATTGGTGGAGATTTGGGTTGTTTCTAGCTTTGGGGTATTATAAATAAACCTGTGACAAATATTTATGTACAAGTCTTTGTTTGGACACATACTTCTTTTTTTTTTTTTTTTCCTTTCTTTCTTTTTTCTCATGGGTAGTAAATGCCTAGAAATGACTAGATCATATGGTAGGTGTGTATTTAACTTCTTAAGAAAGTGTCAAATTGTTTTCTAAAGTGGTAGTGCCATATTGCACTTTCACCAGCATTGTACTTGAGTTTTATTTCACCACATTCTGATATGTTATGGTCAGTTTTTAAACTTATGCCATTCTGAAAGATGGGTAGTGATATCTCATTATGGTTTTAATTTGCATTTCCCTAACGGCTGATGATGTTGAGCATCTTTTCATTGTTTATTTGCCATCTGTAAGTCTTCCTTGGTGAAGTGTTCAAATCTTTTTGCCCATTTTTTAAATTGGTTTGTTTGTGTTTGTCATAGGGAGAAACTACTCAGACCTTGAAATGAAATGAAGAGGATTTATTCAGCATTAAAGACCCACTTGAATGGAGGAAACCACCAGCTCACACAAGTGAAAACATAGTGACTCCGGAGAGAGAGAATCAGGCAGAAATGGTTATAGGGCCGAAAGAGGAAGTTACAACAAAAAAATCACTGATAGGTTCATTGAGGTCAGAAGAGGGAGGGTCAAGCAAAGAATGGAAAAGTCTTCCACTGGATACATACACTTAGGTGGGCTAAGGTGGGCCACACAGATTGGTTCTAGGAGTTAATTACAAAAGTTCAGTTTGGCCCAGAGACTTGCAATCATGGTCGCAAGATACTTACAAAGTATACCTTTCAGAACAGATTGTTGAAACGTCTAGTTTGATGTAAAATACTTCTTGGGGCTGTCTGTACCTGATAAGAACTGTTACCAAGGCCCTTTCCTTAGACACTGTTAGTTCTAGTGAAATCTTTTCAGTTGCCGGGGGAGTTTTAGATAACAGGTTGGCACTCAAGGTCTTTTTCTTGAGACATTGTTTGTACATCCCTATCATGAAAGGAATATTTCTTAAGGCCATTTTACACAAATGCATTTGTGTTAAAACCCCCTCCTTGGGGTGCATTCCTTCCACAGCCTGAGTTCACCACAGAGAAAATATCTCCCTAGCTACCCATGGTTGCTAGCCAGATAATGAGCCTAAAAAGCAGGCATTGTTAACTTCAGTTTTAATTCTGCTGAATGTGATGGAAACATGGATTTAGTTCAGGCATTTTACTTTGGTCAAAGGTTCAGGAAAATTTCTCTTACATGTTCTTTTTATTCAGTGTTGAGAGTTCTTTACATATTCTAGAAGCAATACCTTTATGAGATATGTGAACTGCAAATATTTTCTTCCATTCCATAGCATCTCTTTTTATTCTCATAACATCGTCTATCCGTGAACCGTTGTTATGTTCTTGTTACGTGCAACTGAGTTGGTCCTGACTCATAGAAACCCTATGTACAACAGAACAAACACTGCCCAGTCCTGTACCATCCTCACAATTGTTGCTATGTTTGAGCCCATAGTTGCAGCCACTGTCTCAATCCCTCTCGTTAAGGTTCTTCCTCTCTTTCACTGACCCTCTGCTTTAATAAGCACGATGTCCTTCTCCAGGTACTGGTCCTTCCTGATAACATGTCCAAAGTATGTGAGACTAAGCCTTGCCGTCTTTGCTTCCAAGGAGCACTCGAGCTATTCTTCTTCCAAGACAAATTTGTTCATTCTTCTGGTAGTCCATGGTATATTTGACTGAAGGATGAACCTCAAGAGTGACTTCAGTACTGAATTAAAAGGGTGTCCAGGGGCTATATTCTTAGGCTTTCTCTAGCCTCTGTCAGACCAGTAAGTCTGGTCTTTTTTTGTGAGTTAGAATTTTGTTCTACATTTATCTCCAGCTGTGTCCGTGACCCTCTATTGTGATCCCTGTCAGAGCAGTTGTTGGTGGTAGAAGGGCACCATTAGTCGTGCTGGACTCAGTCTGGTGGAGGCTGTGGTAGTTGTGGTTCATTAGTCCAAAGGACTAATCTTTCCCTTGTGTCTTTGGTTTTCTTCATTCTCCCTTGCTCCAGAAGGAGTGGGACCAGTGGAGTATCTTACATGGCCACTCACAAGCTTTTAAGACCCCACATGCTACTCACCAAAGTAGGAAGTAGAATATATTCTTTATAAACTATGTTATGCCAATTGAGCTAGATGTCCCCCGAGACCATGGTCCCCAACCCTCGCCCAGTAATTCATACCTCGGGGAGTTTGGATGTGTCCATGAAGCTTCCGTGATCTTGCCTTGGTCAAGTTGTGCTGGCTTCCTCAGTATTGTCTACTGTCTTACGCTTCACAAAAGTTACCACTTATCTATTGTCTATTTAGCGTTTTTTCCCTCCTGACCCTCATAACCAACACTCTTAGTCATCTAGTGCTGTTATAACAGAAATACCACAAGTGGGTGGCTTTAACAAAGACAAGTTTATTCTCTCACAGTCCAGTAGGCTACAAGTCCATATTCAAGGCATCAGCTCCAGGGGAATGCTTTGTCCGTCAACTCTGGAGGAAGGTGCATGTCATCATCTTCCGTTGGTCTGGGGAGCTTCTCTGCTCAGGAAACTCGGGTCCAAAGGACACGCTCTTCTCCTGGCGCTGCTTTCTTGGTGGTATGAAGTTTCCAGGTGTCTCTGCTTGTTTCTCTCTTTTATATCTCAAAAGAGATTGGCTTAAGACACTATCCAATCTTGTATACCTCATCAGTATAACTGTGGCTAATCCATTTTGTTAGATCATAGTGACTGAATTTACAACACATGAGGAAATCACATCAGATTACAAAATGGTACACAATTATACAATACTGGGAATCATGACCCAGCCAAGTTGACAGATATTTTTGGCAGACACAATTCAATCCATGACACCATCAAAGTTTTTTTCTTTCTGTGTGGAAACATTTTCATGTGTTTTTATAATAGAAGTCTCATACATTATTTGTTCTTTTGTGATTGACTTATTTCATACAGCATAATGCCCTCCAGATTCATCCATGTTGTGAGATGTTTCATAGATTCATCATTGTTTTTTATTGTTACATAGTATCCCATTGTGTGTATGTACAATAGTTTGTTTATCCATTTATCTGTTGATGAGCACTTAGATTGTCTCTATCTTTTTGCTATTGTGAATAATGCTGCAATGAACATGGGTGTGCATGTGTCTATTCATGTGACGATTATTATTTCTCTAGGATATATTCCTAGAAGTGGGATTATTGGATAGTACGGTATTTCTGTTTTTAGCTTTTTAAGGAAGCACTGCATCGTTTTCCAAAATGGCTGTACTATTTTGCATTCCCACCAGTAGTGCATAAGAGTCCCAATCTTCCTGCAGCCTCTCCAACATTTGTTTTTTTCTGTTTTTTTGATACCTGCTAGCAATGTTGGGGTGAAATTGTATCTCATTGTAGTTTTAATTTGCATTTCTGTAATGGCCAGTGATTGTCATAGTGGCGAAGATTGTCGGGGCGGCAGAGACAGTAACCAATGCCACAACTCTTACAGAGAAGTGGGGCCAGGAGGGTCACTCAGAGGAGTCCACCCTGACTTCAGTCCCAGGAGTTTATTTTATAGTCAATACAGCAAGCAGTGAAGCAAATAACAGAACAATGGGCTTTGGGTGAATAACAATAAGTTTCGGGCAAGGGAGGAGGAATTCAGGTAAACAAGCCAATCAGTAACGGGTTTGGAAAAACAAGTCGTGACAAGTCTTAACATGTTGGGGACAAGTCTCAACATGTTGTGCAGCATAGAGGCCTTTATACATCCATATTTTAATGGCACGAGTGATTGCGAGCATTTCCTCATGTGTCTGTTCACCATCTGAATGTTGTCTTTGGTGAAGTGTCTGTTCATATCCTTTGCCCATTTTTTAATTGGACAATTTTTTTCATTGTATAGGTGTTGGATTTTCCTATATATTTTAGAGATTAGAACTTTGTCAGATTTGTCATAGCCCCCAATTTTTTTCCCAGTTGGTAGGTTCTCTTTTTCCTCTTTTAGTGAAGTATTTTGATGAGCTTAAGTGTTTAATTTTGAGAAGATTCCAGTTATTGAGCTTATCTTCTGGAGTTTGTGTATTGTTAGTTATGGTTTATATCCTATGTATAGAATACAATCTATGTATTAGGGCCTCTAGTGTTAACACTATTTTTTCTTCTATGATTCTTCATAACTTTGATTTTATATTTAGATGTTCGATACATTTTGAATTAGTTTTTGTGTATGGTGTGACGTATGCGTCCTCTCTCATTTTTTTTTTGCAGATGGACATCCAGTTTTGCCAGCACCGTTTGTTAAAAAGACTGTCTTTTCCCCATTTGATGGACTTTGGGCCTTTGTCGAATATCAGGTGACTGTAGGTGGATGGATTTACATCTGGGTTCTTTATTCTGTTCCACTGGTCAGTGTATATGTCGTTATACCAGTACCAGTCTGTTTTGACTGCTATAGCTGTGTAGTAGGTTCTGAAGTCAGGTAATGTGAGTCCTCCTACTGTATTCTTCTTCTTCAATGGTGCTTTACTTATCCGGGGCCTCTTCATTTTCCATATAAAGTTAATAATTAGTTTTTCCATCTCTTTAAAGAATGCTGTTGGTATTTGGATTGAGATTGCATTGTATTTGTGAATTGCTTTGGGTAGAATTGACATTTTCACATCGTTGAGTCTACTTATCCATGAGCATGGTATGTATTTCCATTTATGTAGATTCTTTTGGTTTCTTGCAGTAGTGTTTTGTAGTTTTCTTTGTATAGGTGTTTTACATCCCTGGTTAGATTTATTCCTAAGTATTTTATTTTTTTAGGGGCTTGCTTTCATGATGGTTTTGCTTTCATGATTATCTTTTCGTAGTTCTCTTTATTGTTGTATAGGAATCCAACTGATTTTTGTATGTTTATGTTGTATCCTGCTACTCTGCTGAATCTTTCTATTAGTTCCAGTAGTTTTCCCATGGAATCTTTTGGGTTCTGTATGTATAGTATTAAAACATCCACAAATAGAGACAGTTTTACTTCCTCCTTACCAGTTTGGATGCACATTATTTCTTTTTTCTTGCCTTATTGTTCTAGCTAGGGCTTCCAGCACAATGTTAAATAGGAGTGTTGATAAAGGGGATCCAGATCTTGTTCCTGTTCTCAAAAGGAATGTTTTCAGCCCCTCGTCATTAAGAATGATGTTGACTGTTGGTTTTGTTTAGGTGCCTTTTAATATGTTGAGGAATTCCCCTTTTATACCTATTTTATTGAGAGTTTTTATCAGGGATGGGTGTTGAAATTTGTTGATTTCCTTTTCTGCACCAATTGAGATGATCATGTGATTCCTTTGTTTTATTTATGTGGTGGATAACGCAGATTGATTTTCTAATGATGAACCATCCTTACATACCTGGTACGAAGCCCTCTTCATTGTGGTGTATTATTTTTTGATATGATGTTGAATACTATTGGCTAGAATTTTTGCATCTATAATCATGAAAGATATTGGTATGGTATGTAATTTTCTTTCATTGTGGTGTCTTTGCCTAGTTTTGGTATCTTGGTTATGCTGGCTTCATAGAATGAATTTGGGAGTATGCCCTCCTTTTCTATGTCTGAAATAGTTGGAGTAGTATTGGTTCAAGCTCTTCTCTGAATGTTTAATAGAATTCTCCAGTGAAGCCATCTAGGCCAGGGCTTTTTTTGTTGGGAGTTTTTAAAAATTACCTTTTAACTCTCTTCTCTTGTTATGGGTCTGTTCAGATTTTTAACTTCAGTTTGTGTTAGTTTAGGTAGGTAGTGTGTAGAAATTTGTCCATTTCCTCTAGGTTTTCAAATTTGTTGGAGTGTAGTTTTTCACAGTACTCTGTTATGATCCTTTTTATTTCACTTGGATCTGTTGTAATGTCCCCCCTTTCATTTCTTATTTGAATTATTTGCATTGTCTCCTGTTTTTCTTTTGTCAGTTTGGCCAATGGTTTGTTGATTTAGTTGATCCTTTCAAAGAACCAACTTTTGGTTTTGTTGATTCTTTCTATTGTTTTTTATTCTTTATTTCATTTGTTTCTGCTCTGGTCTTTCTTGTTTCCTTTCTTCTGTGGGATTCTTCTACTGTTCTCTTTCTATTTTTTCGAGTTGTGTAGCTAATATTTTGATTTTGTCCCTTTCTTCTTTTTTGATATGTGCTTTTATTGCTATAAATTGACCTCTGAGTGCTGCCTTTGCTGTGTCCCAAAGGTTTTGGTATGCTGTGTTTTCATTTTCATTTGATTCTAGGATTTTTCATTTCATTTCTGATTTCTTCTATTACCCAGTGGTTTTTAAGCAGCGTGCTATTCAGTTTCCATGTATTTGATTTTTTCCTTGCTCTTCCTGTTATTAATTTCTGCTTTTATGGTGTTGTGAGCAGAGAAGGTGCTTTGTATTATTTCAGTGTTTTAGATTTTGTTGAGGGTTGCTTTGTGGCCTAAGATGGGTCTATTCTAAAAAACGTTCCATGTGCTTTGGAAAAGAATGTGCACTTTGCTGCTATTGGGTGGAGTGTTTTATATATGTCTATGAGGTCAGTTTGGCTGATTGTGGCCTTTAGATCTTCTGTATCTTTTTTGAGTGTTTTTCTAGATGTTCTGTCCTTTACCATGAGTGGTATGTTGAAGTCTCCTGCTTTTACTGTGGAACTCTCAATTTCTCTTTTCAGTGCTGTTAGAGTTTGTTTTATGTGTTTTGGAGCCCTGTCACTGGGTGTGTAGATATTTATTATGGTTATGTCCTCATGGGGGATTGTCCCTTTAATTATTATTTAATGTCCTTCCTTTTCTTTTATGGTGAATTTTGTTTTAAATTCTGTTTTATCTGAGATTATTATTGCCACTCCTGCTCTTTTTTGATTGTGTTTGCTTGATATCTTTTTTTCCATGCTTTGATTTTTGGTAAATATATGTCTTTGTTTCTAAGGTGTGTCTCTTGTAGACAGCATATTGATGGGTCCTGTTTTTTTATCCAGTCAGTCACTCTGTGTCTCTTTATGGGTGCATTTAAGTCATTTACATTCAATTTGATTATTGATAGGTGTGAGTTTATTGGTGTCACTTTGTGGTGCTTCTTTTGGTGGTGTTGATGTTTTCTTTGTTGCTCTTACTCTCCTAGGCTGAATTCCTTTTGTGAATTTGTTTTTCTTTTTGTAAATTTTTTGTTTGTTTATTGTTGTAGTTTAAATGAACTTACATTTCAAGTTAGTCTCCCATGCAAAAATTTATACATATATTGTTATATGATCCTAATTGCTCTCCCCATACTGTGACAGCACACTCCTTCTTTCCATCCCTGATTCCCCGTGTCCATTCAACCAGCTCTTTTTGTAAATTTTGTGTTTACCAAGACTTTATGCTTTTCTTCTTTATTTTGATGAGTAGGTTTGTTAACTTTCTTTGTGGTTACCTTGAAATATATCTCTATCTTCCTATGTTTAAACCAGTCTTTTCTTACTTGATATCACCTTGACTTCATGTCCATTTGAAAGTTCTATACCTATAACCTTTATTTACTCTTTTATTGTTCTGACATTGTTGTCATTTACAGATTGATCTCTCTGGTTCCCTTTTTGTAAATTTTTTAGTTTTATTTTATCCTTGAGTTTTCATTACCTAGGTTGATATCTGGCTGTTGCTGTCTTGCATCCTAGATTCAGGTTGTTGTCTGATGTTGATTCTCTAACCGAAGGTCTCCCTTTAATAATTCCTGTAATTTTGGTTTGTTTTTTTACATATTCCCTTAATATCTGTTTATCTGGAAATGTCTTAATTTCACCCTCATATTTGAGCAAGAGTTTTGCAGCTTATATTATTCTTTGGTGGTAATTTTTTTCTTTCAAGGTTTTTTTTTTTTATATGTTATCCCATTGCCTTCTTGCCTGAATGGTTTCTGTTGAATAATCAGAGCTTAGTCTTATGCTTTCCCCTTTGTATGTGACTTTTCATTTTTCTCAGTTTGCTCTCAGGATTCTTTCTTTGTCTTTGCTTTTAGTGAGTGTGATTATGATATTTCTTGGTGATTTTCTTTTGGGGTCTATCCTATACGGGGTTCATGGAGCTTCTTGGATCGTCAACTTTTCATCTTTCATGATATTAGGGAAGTTTTCTGTCAGCAATTCTTCAGTGATCCTGTCTGTGTTTTCCATTTTCTCCTGCTGTTCTGGAACTTTCAGTACATGCAAATTATTACTTTTGATTGTATCCCACATTGCTCTCAGGGTTTCTTCATTTTTCTTCATTCTTTTCTCTGAATTTTCCAGAAATAAAATGGTATCCAAGAATTTGTCTTCAATTTTGCTTATCTTGTCTTCCATTGTTTCAAATTTGCTCATAAAACCTTCTATTGTACGGTGCATTTCTAAAATCTTGTTGCTTATCTTTTTAATTTCTAAAGCTGTTTCTGTATAATTTCTTGTTGTGAATTTATTTTGATATTTTGTTCCCGTATTATTTTCCTGAATTCTTTCATTGTTTTGTCTGCCTTTTCCATGATTTTGTCTGTATTTTCCATGATTTTTTCTATTTTTTCCTTATTTTTTCTGCATTTTCCTTCATGTGTTGGAGAGCCCTGAATATTAGAGTTTTGAATTCCCTAGAATGTAGTTCCAGTACCTTTTGTTTTACTGATAGGTTGTGTGATGTTTTATTTTGAACGTTTTCTGGAGTCATCCTATCCTTTTTTTTTTTTTTGTATGTTCTGTTATTTTCTGCAGTTTTTGGGACGTTCAGGAATTATTTTCTTCATTTATTAATTGTTGATTTGTTTGTTTCATCCTGATTTTTGTTTTATTTGTTTATGTCTGAGCAGGCAAGCTGGGCATGCTTTGTTGCTTGCTTGTCTATGGATATGATACTTTTCACCACCTTGTTCAGGTGGGCAGGAACAGTTGCTCAGCTATGGTACAGCATGGCATGCCCAGCAGAGGGCAAGAGGAGGGGATGGATTGTTGTCGACATGTACTGGGGTTGACAGGGTGGGGCCAGGGTGCAGTGCAGGGCTGCGTCTGTTAGTCCACATCTGTGGCACTTGGGGAAGTGGTGCTCAGTGCACAGTGTAGATAAAGGAGGGAAGGGAAAGGATATGATATGTGGAGCTAAGTGGGTGAGAGAAAGAAGAGAAAGAAGAAAGAGAAACAGAAACAAAGAGAATGAAAAGAATGAAGGAAAAAAATAAGAAGTCAATAAAATGACAGTATCTTAGGATTTGGAAGGTGGGGACAGGGCAGACCTCTAGCCTAGTGGTGTGGCTTGGCCTGTTGAGAAGGGGCGTGGGTGGTGCATTAGGCTATGTGGGCTGGGGAAGGGAAAGAGAGAGAAGAAAGGAAATACAAAACAAAACAAAACAAAAACAACAACAAAGAATAAATATCCTGCTGGGGGAGCTGGCTATTGAGGGTGGGGCAGAATTGGGGTCGTGGTGAGCTGATGTCTTTCTCACTGAGCAGTGTGGCATGACCCATCAGGAAGGAGCAGAGACAGTGCAGGGCCTAGATGGGAGAGAGAAGGAAAAGGGAGAAGGGGAAAGATAAAGAAACATAAATTATATGGTGCTGAGGGAGCCAGCCTGTGGGGGTGGCTCAGACCTGGGGAAGCCATGTGCCAGAGACTTTCTAGCCAAGCAGTACAGCACAGTCCATTGAGGGGGGGTAGTGCATGGGTCTAGGTGGGTGGGAGAAAGGAAAGGAGAGTGAGAGAAGAAACAACAGCAAAAAATAAAAACAAACACAAAAAAAAGAAAGACAGAGAAAAAGAAAAAATATGCTGAAGGAGCCTGCCAGTGGGGGTGGCAGGAAGCCAGGGAAACCTTGTGCTGGTGGCTCTCTAGCCAAGTGGTATGGCACAGCCCTTCAAGAAGGGGGGCGGAGATGGCACACACGGCTAGATGGGCAGGAGAAAGAAGAGGACATGAGAGAGAGATAAGAAAGTGAAAAAAAACGGCGCTGAGGGAGCCTGCCAGTGGGGTATCACAGACCCAGGGAGGCCATGTTTTGGTGGCTTTCTAGCTGAGTGGTGTGGCACAGCCTGTCAAAAAGAGGCGAGGATGGTACACATGGCTAGGTGTGTGGGAGAAAGGAGAAGAAGGAAGGGTGAGAGAGATAAGAAACTGAAGGAAAAAAATAAAATGAAAACTAAAAAATGGCACTGATGGAGTGGCGCTGGTGGGGTGGCGCAGACCCAGGGAAGCTGTGTGCCAATGGCTCTCTAGCTGAGCGGTGTGGCACAGACTGTAAAGAAAGGGCAGAGATGGCACATACGCCTAGGCAGATGGGAGAAAGGAGAGGAAGGAAGGGAGAGAGAGATAAGAAACTGAAAAAAGGAAAAAAAGAAAAAATGGTGCTGAGGATCCCTGCTGGTGGGGTGGCATGGACCAGGGAACTGTATGCCAGTGGCTCTCTTGATGAGTGGTGTGGCACAGCCTATCAAGAAGCTGCAGAGATGGCGCACATGGCTAGGTGTGTGGGAGAAAAGAGAGGAAGGAAGAGTGAGAAAAATCAGAAACAAAAATTGTTTTTATAAAAACGGCACTGAGGGAGCCTGCTGGTGGGGTGGTGGGGACCCAGGGAAGTTGTGAGCAGGTGGCTGTCTAGCTGAGCAGTGGGCACAGCCTGTCAAGAAGGAGCGGAGACAGCACATTGTGCTAGCTGGGCGGGAGAAAGGAAAAGAAGGAAGTGAGAGAGAGAGAAAAACAAACAAAAAAATGCCAAAAATACAACAACAAAAAAAGTGGCACTGAAGGAGCTGGCCGATGGGGGTGGGGTGAATTCAGATCTGCAGGAGCTGGTGTCTCTGTCACATCGACCCTGTGGCCTGTTGGAAATCGGCAGAGGCCGTGTAGAGGGAAGAGGGGTGGGGGATTGGAAAGCATATATCCCTCTTTACCAGGTGCTCTGTCTTCTGTTGGGAGCTCTGTGAAATTGCCTTCCCATACTCCCTGTCCGCGGTTCTTGGTGGCTGAGGTCCAAGATGGTGAATCCAAGATGCCACATTAGCTGATAGGGGAACTCCACTCCATAGATCTCCTAGTTCTCTGTTCTCTGTCCATTTCTTATTACATTTGGTGATTGGTTGAGTTCTTTATGCCTTCATTTGATGCTTAGGTTTCCAGTATTGATGTTTGTATCTGTTTTACTTAGTTTTTCAGGTCTTTGCTGTAGAGGGATGGTGTGGTGCTTCTGTCTATAGCACCATGTTGGCTCCACCACCAGATTCCATAGTGTTTTTATGTTGACGGTGATGTTGTCTGTGAATAAAGACAGTTTTATTTCTTCCTCTCCAATCTTAGGGTCTTTTATTTCTTTTTCTTGCCTGATTGTACTGACTCACACTTCCAGCACAGTGAAGAATGCTGAAGTGGTGAAAGTGGCCATCCTTGTCTTGTTCCTGATGTCAGAAGAAAACATTCAGCCTCTATCTATTAAATATAAGGTGGTGGTAGTTGTTTTTTTGGTGATTCCATGCACAAAAGAACAAAATGCTGCCTAGTACTGCACCATCCCCATGATTGGTTGTGAATTAGACTGTTGTGATCCATAGGGTTTTCACTGGCTGATTTTTGGAAGTAGATCTCTAGGCTTTTCTTTTTAGTCTGTCTTAGTCTGGAAGTTCCACTGAAACCTGTTCAGCACTGTAGCAATGCCCAATCCACCACTGACAGAGTAGTGATGAAATACACTGAAGAAAAATTAAAATATTTGCAACTAGATGGAGCTCATTATTTTTCTTCATCTTTTTTCCCACTTACCCAATCCATTAACAGGGGAAGAGATGCTGAGTACATGATACAATACTAAAATTATGCTTTGGGTCAAGGATGATAGACTTTCTCTTTCCTTCCCTCTCCCTCCCAAGATTTCTTTTTTCCTTCTAATTGATTGATAAGGGAAAACATGGCCAAGACACACTAAGGAACCATCTGAAATGTCTTGGGTAGGGGAATTAGACCAACTCTTTCTTAAACCATAGAAATCCTCCCCTCTCAATTCTCTTGTTATTTAATTTTTTGTATTTGTTTGATAACCACATTCACCATAAGACTGTTATTTTCTTCAGAGAGGGACCACAACTGTGTTTCCTGTGCCTGGCACAATACCTGGTAGATATTCATCAAGAAGACCTGGCTGGTGCAAATGATTAATGCTCTTAGCTGCCAATCAAAATGTCGAGGTTTGAGTCTACCCAGAGGTGCCTTGGAAGAAAGGCCTGGCATTCTCCTTCCAAAAAGTCAGCCGTGGAAAACACTATGGAGAACAGTTCTACTCTGACACACATGGGGTCACCATGAGTCAGAATTGACATGATGGCAACTGGTTTTTACTCATCAAATAACCTTCGATTGAATGAATGCTCCAGTCTAGGTAATTGCATTTGGTTTTTATCAAGTAATCTTACTTAACTCCCTAGAGAGACTGTTGAAGTTGGATTGGAAAAGACATCTTCATATAAAAAGTGAGTTTGCCTGTTTTGTCTTCTATGCCTTCCTCTTTGGCAAGGGTCTCCTAGTGAGTGGGAAAGGGGATGTGTGTGTGTATGGTAGGGATAGGATTTGGCATGATCTAGACCATGTTTTTTTCCTCTTTCCATTTGGAGAAAAGCTTAGTACACAACACTAGATATATTTAACAATGTGAGGCACATGACTTTATCAATGTAAACTCTAGAAAGAAGGTCTTGAATCTTCTTCTCTTATCCTCTAGAGTGAGTGAGGCTTGTGACTTTATCAGGGTAAACCCTAGAAAGGGGGTCTTGAACCTTCTCTTATCCTCTACAGTGAGCAGAAGGAACATCCTAAGGACTACTAAACTAAACCTGTTACTGTCGATTCTGACTCATACTGACCCTATAGAACAGAGTAGAACTCCTTATAGAGTTTCCAAGGCTGTAATCTTTAGGAAAGCAGACTGCTACATCATTCTCCTGCAGAGTGGCTGGTGAGTTTCAACCAGTGACCTTTTGGTTATTAGCCAAACACTTAATCACTCCAGCACCAGGGCTCCTTTAAGAACTACTAGGGAGACGGAATCTAAGATTCATGTTTTGTGATCTATTGTGACAGTCTCTTGGTCTTAGAATGGTTTCCAGCACGGATATTTTGTGCACATTTTGTTAAATTTATATCAAATATTTCATTTTTGTTGTAGCTATTATAAATAGTGTTTTTTTAAATTTAAATTTCCAGTTGTTCATTGATTATATATAGAAATACAGTTGAAGATTCACTTTTGCGTGTTGACTTTGTATGTAATGACCTTGGTAAAGTTACTTTTTAGTTTTTTGGGTTTTTTGGTAGTTTTCCTGAAATTTTCAGTGTAGACAGTCATGTTATCTATGAACAGAGGCAGTTTTATTTCATCATTTCTGATCTATATGCTTTTTATTTATTTTCTTACCATATTACACTAAGATTTCCAGTAAAATATTGAATAAGAGTGGTGAGAATGGTCATCCTTGCCTTATTCCTGATCTTAGGGGAAATCATTCAGTCTTTCATCATTAAGTACGGTGTTACTGTAGGTTAAATATAGATGTCTTTTATTAGTTTGAGGAAGTTCACTTCTATTCCTAGTTTAGTGAGCCTTTCGAAAAAAATATGCATGTGTTTTACATTTTGTCAAAATCTTTTTCAGAATATATATAATCATGTGGTTTTTCTTCTTTAGACTTTATGATGGTGAATTTGATTGATTTTTGAATCTTGAACTAGCCTTACATGCACAGGACAAACCCCACTTGATTGAGGTGCATTGTTATTTTATATATTGCTATATTCTATTTGAAACTTGCTCTTGAATGTTGCCGAGTAGCTAAAGGGAAAGGAAGAAATGATGAAGTAAAAGAGCTGAACAGAAGATTTCAAAGGGCAGCTCGAAAAGACAAAGTAAAATATTATAATGGAAAGTACAAAAAGGGAAGAACATGCTCAGCGTGTCTCAAGCTGAAAGAAGTGAAGAAAAAAATTCAAACCTTGCATTGAAATATTGAAGGATTTTATGGAGAAAATACTGAACAACGCAGGAAGCATCAAAAGAAGATGGAAGGAGTTCACAGAGTCACTATACCAAAAAGAACTGGTCAATGTTCAGCCATTTCAGAAGGTAGCATATGATCAGGAACTGATGGTACTGAGGAAGAATTCCAAGCTACACTGAAGGGATTGGCAAAAAACAAGGTTCCAGGAATTGATAGAATACCAACTGAGATGTTTCAACAAACAGAAGCAGCACTGGAAGTGCTCACTCGTCTATGCCAAGAAATTGGAAGACAGCTCCCTGGCCAACTGACTGGAAGAAATCCATATTTATGCCTATTCCCAAGAAAGGTGATCCAACCGAATGCAGAAATTATCAAACAATATTATTAATATCACATGCAAGTAAAATTTTGCTGAAGATCACTCAAAAGCAGTTGCAGCGGTATATTGACAGGGAACTGCCAGAAATTCAAGCTAGATTCAGAAGAGGACTTGGAATAAGGGGTATCATTGCTGATGTCAGATGGATCTTGGCTGAAAGCAGAGAATACCAGAAAGATGTTTACCTATGTTTTATTGCCTCTGCAAAGACATTCGACTGTGTGCATCATAAAAAATTATGGATAACATTGCGAAGAATGGGAATGGCAGAACACTTAATCATGCTCATGACAAACCTGTACATAGATGAAGAGGCAGTTGTTTGAACAGAACAAGTGGATACTGTGTGGTTTAAAATCAGGAAAGGTGTGTTTCAGTCTTGTATCCTTTCACCATACCTATTCAATCTGTATGCTTAGCAAATAATCGGAGAAGCTGGACTATATGAAGAAGAATGGGACATTAAGATTGGAGGAAGACTCATTCTAACAACCTGTATTATGCAGATAACACAACCTTGCTTGCTGAAAGTGAAGAGGACTTGAAGCACTTACTGATGAAGATCAAAGACCACAGCCTTCAGTATGGATTACACCTCAACATAAAGAAAATAAAAATCCTCACAACTGGACCAATAGGCAACATCATGACAAACAGAGAAAAGAGTGAAGTTGTCAAGGATTCCATTTTACTTGGACCCACAATCAACACTCATGGAAACAGCTGTAAAGAAATCAAAAGATGCAATACACTGGGTAAATCTGCTGCAAAAGACCCCTTGAAAATGTTAAAAAATCAAAGACGTCACCTTGAAGACTAAGGTACGCCTGAAAGCCGTGGGGTTTTCAATCACCTCATATACATGCGAAAGCTGCACAATGAATAACGAAGACCGAAGAAGAATTGATGCCTTTGATTTGTGGTGTTGGCGAAGAATATTGAATATACCTTGGACTGCCAAAAGAACAAACAAATCTGTCTCGGAAAAAGCACAGCCAGAATGTTCCACAGAAGCAAAGACGGAGAGACTACATCTTACATACTTTGGACATGTTATCAGGATGATTCAGTCCCTGGAGAAGGACATCATGCTTGGTAAAGTAGAGCATCAGTGAAAAAGAGGAAGACCCTCAACGAGATTAATTGACACAGTGGCTGCAACAATGGGCTCACACATAACAACGATTGTGAGGATGGCATAGGACCCGGCAGTGTTTTGTTCTGCTGTACATAGGGTCACTATGAGTCGGAACTGACTCAGTGGTTCCTAACAACAACAACAACATATTTTATTTGGAACCCTGGTGGCACAGTGGTTAAGAACTCAGGCTGCTAACCAAAAGATAGTTTGAATTCACCAGCTGCTCCTTGGAAACTCTGTGGGATAGTTCTGCTCTATTCTATGTGGTTGCTGTGAGTTGGAATCGATTCGATGGCAACCGGTTTTGTTTTGTTTGGTATTTTATTTGCTAATGATCTGTTGAAGATTTTTGTACCTATACTTATCAGGGGTAATGGCCTGTAGTTTCCTTTCTTTGTACTGTCTTTATCTAATATAGGTATCAGTATAATAATAAACCCATTGCTATCGAGTCGATTCCTACTCTTAGTGACCTTATAGGACAGAGTAGAACTGCCCCACAGGGTTCCCAAGGAACAGCTGGTGGATTTGAACTGCTGATCTTTTGGTTAGCAGCCGAGCTCTTAACCACTATACCATTAGGGCTTCCAGGATAATAATAGTCTTGTTGAATGAATTGGAACATATTGTCTTCCATTTTCTGGAAGAAATTGTGTAGAATTGGTGCTCTTTCTTCTTTAAATGCTTGGTAAAATTTGCTAATGAACAGGGACCACCTGAACCTGGAAAAATATTTTTCAGAAGATTTTTTAATTCAAATTCAATTTTTAAAAAAGTCATAGGACAATTTATACTATCTATTTCATCATGAGTTTTGGTAGTTGGTGCTTTTTGAGATATTGGCCCATTTCATCTAAATTGTCAAAATTATAGACTTTGAGTTGTCATAATGTTGACTTTTAGTTTACTTTCTTGATTTATCAGAGTTTAAAAGGATTTCTTAAATCTTTATGTGTATGCTTATTTTCCAGTGAATACAATTTCATTGGCTTAGTTGACTAATAACCTGGACAAGTGTATGACAGGTTTCACTGAGGGATTTCTATCTCATCAGGATCTTAGTGTTTGATGTGTTACTTCCCCTAGACCAAGTGAGTTGATACTTCCTTTAACTAAACCCACAGAAGGAAAAGTAACAATCTGTCACTTAAACCAGAGAAGATATTCTTGAAACAGGAACACTATAGGGGCCAACAAATGTAGACCCTAACCTGTGGTAGCTTCAGCAGGTTTTAAGTGTATTACTTTGAATTGCCTTTTTGTTGTCATTGTAGCATCCAATGACCCATCTCAGACCTACTATATCAGAAAGTCTAGGAAGGGCAGGGGCCAAAGAATCTTTATATTGAATAAGTTTATTTGAGACACAGCCCAGGATTGGGGACCACTGGTGAAAACAACATGCCTCCCTTGGGAGAGAGCTTTATTTTATTCCTGGAGATATTATAGAAAAAGCACCAAACCAGAAATTAGATGATTTGGAATTAGGTCTAGATTCTGATGCAACCAAGCTAGGGAGTAAGTAACTTAGTTTTGTCATTTCAGTTTTCTTATTTTTAAATGTTTTAATAAAGAAATCGCTATTTGGTTTTGAATCATAGTTATTCTTTTCTACTGTGAGGTTTCTTTGACTATTAAATGAGTATTTTATTTACTCCTTTATGGCAATGCAGCTTGAAAAGAAAACATAAATCATATCTACATAAATGCTCCATCTAATGTGTTGTAGTCTCACCTGGTCCTCAATGAAGTTTCAGTTCACGTGAAGAAATACTGCTTAGCAACATCATGCTTAACTGTGGAAGGAGGCATTCTCTATCTAATGGGGTAAAAAACAAAAAACAAACCCACTGCCATCGAGTTGATTCTGATCCATAGCGACCCCAGAGGGTTTCCAAGGCTGTAAATCTCTATGGAAGCACGGTGCCACATCTTTCTCCCACGGAGCTGCTGGTGGTTTCAAACTGCTGACCTTTCTGTTAGCAGTTGATTGCTTTAACCACTGTGCCACCAGGGCTCCTTATCTAATGAGTTAGGAGTGTTCAAAGTAATAAAAGGCCTCAAATCAATCAGAAAAAGCAGGGTTATGAGAGTGGATTCAATGGCATTAGCTGCTTCCCTGCATCTCTCCCATTACATAATACTGTGAGACACTGCATAATTTTTTCAAGATCTTATCATATACAATCTAATGCATATGTTCCTTACACATGTGAGCACTATAAAGCAAGTATACAGAGCTTTACAGAATGTTCCTATAAAGCAGAGGTCTGCAAATTATGGCCTTCAGGCACCACCTGGTTTTGAAAATAAAGTTTTATTAGAACATAGCTGTTCCTGTTCACTTATGTATTGTCTATGACAATAATGGCAGAGTTAAGTAGTTGAGACAGAGACTGTATGGCCTGTATATCCTTAAATAACTACTATCTGGATTTTTTCAGAAAAGTTAGCTAACCACTGGTATAAAGACTGAAACTTTATTTTTTTGGTGAAAAATAGAAAAAAAATATCAGGGATAAAATACCTAACGAAATATATTTTATTTCCATCCTGAAAAAAAATTAATCACTTTGAGAAACATCAACCACTTACTTGCCTAGGACTTTTGACAATTGGGATAAAGATGATATATACTAAGTAATAACAAGTTTTTTATTTTATTGGTCAAAATGTTAAAAACAATCCATGTTCTCTTTAGGGGAAATCAGTAGACTTTCAAATATGACAGGTAAGAATTGAGAAAAGACTAGCCTAAGCTTTCAGATTAAAAGAATCAAATAATCAAAAGAGCTCAGTTTTCTAACACATTTTCCATCACCTTTTAAAGTCCATTTTTGCATACTATACATTGGTATAAATGCACAATACATAGTTGTCATCGTGTTACTATGTTTAATCCAGTGTTAATTGCCTAAAGTTCTAAAATGTCACATTAAAGTCATAATCTGAGTGAATTGAGCAAGAAGGGAAAGTTTCTTTAGTATATTTGTTTATGACTTAACTCTTACTCCATGGTGAAGATTTCTTTCATTTTCCTATGGAAATTATATAGAGAGCCTAGATCTCTCTATAATGTTTTTCGCTTTAGCTTGGAAGCTATCAGTGATGATTGTCCACTGCCAAAGCCCAGAAATCACATTATTACTCACTGACTGCAATTTTAACCCAATGGAGAACTGTACCTTGCGTCACTAAGAAGCTAGGATGGTTTCTCCTTCCATTGGGATCCACTGTACACTTGAACAAAATTGATGCCCAACTGTATCCTGAGACTTTTCTCCAAGACTTTGCTCAGTATCCATTTGTAAGATGGTGATCCTTTGGAAGAATAAACTTGCCCTGAGTGGTACCAGCTCATGACACCTCCTGTGTTGGTATAGAAGTAAAATGCATATTTGTTACACAATTTAAAATCTCTTTAGGAAAATGAACACAAATTCAATCATAGCATATCTTTGTAAATTTTTGGTGTTATGAAAATGCAAGACCTAATTATTATCAAATGTAATAATATTTGTTATAAATTCTAAAGTTGTTTAAGTTATTCCTTGGATAAAAGTGACAGGAGCTCTAGTCTTTAGACTTGAGTTTACTTGGATTCCATGTAAATGTAATATAAAAACATTTAATCAATGTCTTGAATAATATGCACTATTATTTTGAGTACGTAGTTGTAATTATTGCATTTTAAAATCACGTTTGTCATACTAGAGGTCATGATGAAAAGTGGCATTCTTCATATAATGGAAATTTCATGGGAATCGTCAAACTACTTACTGAATTTGATCCATTTTTACATGAGCAACTGGAAAAATGTAAAATGAAAAAAATGAAAGTGACATCTGTATCCAAAATATATAATGAAGAATGAATAAAAATAATAGGAAAACATGTACAAGGTAAAACATTAAATAAATAAACTAGACTCCAAATACTACTGCTTTATTGTAGATTTTTAAATGAGCCTTGGTGGAGCAGTAGTTAAGTTCTCAGCAGCTAACTGAAAGGTCAGCTGTTTGAACCCATCGGCTGCTCCTCGGGAGAAAGCTGTGGTAGTCTGCTTCAGTAAAAATTACAGTGTAGGAAACCCTATGGGCCAGTTCTACCCTGTCCTATAGGGTCACTGTTAGTTGGCATGGACTCAACAGCTATGTGTTTGGTTTGTTTTATTGTAGATTTTACACGTCATGGGCCAAATACTGATAAATTAGTGGTTACCATATGTTAAAGTTATTATGGAAAACCTGAAAGACTTGCAGCGTTTTTTTTTGGCCAGCTGAAAACTATTTACCTGTTATTTTATTCAACAAAGTGATACATGTTCTAGATGATTGTAATATGCCATTGAACAATAGCCATGGACAGTAGTATGATTATGTCATATGACAATGCAGCTAATATGAAAAGGCAAAGGATTGATGTACTCTTTAAACACATTCATAAATAAGAATGTGCTATACAGAGCTCAGCTCATTTCTTTTTTCATCAGAGAGGAATCTGACTTACTAGTACATGAAATTGTTGAATAGTTAAGCATTTTTCTAGTTATTTTTTTGTGTAAGTTTTTCTTGCAAAAGGAGTATTTTAACCACACGATCAATTTTTTTTTTAATTACAAATATTACTTCAGTGGGATATCCACTCTTGGCTATAATAATAACAGAAATCTAGAATATGTGGTGAAGGATGGAGATAAGGACTATTGATTATGGCCTGGTTACAAGTAGTAGGAGCAAAATCTGCACCATGTTCCACAAGCTTCTGTGTATTAAGTCCTTCATAGAATTGGCCACAGCGACTCCTTACCACATCTACTACAACCCTGATTCTAGGCTGCATTATTGCAATAGTCTCTTTACTATTTTCTCTGCTGTCACTTTTCTCCCCTTTACTATATTGTCAGTCTGCAACCAGAGTGACCCGTTTACACTGTAAGTCGGGTCATATCATTCCTCCGCTTACAACTCTGCAATGGTCTCCATCTCACTCTGAGTAAAACGCAAATCCTTGCAAAGAACTACAAAGGCTTCTGGCACCAAGGTATCCTACTTTGTCCTGGCATGGACCAGTAATGTGAAATTTGTCTCCAAAAATGGAGGGTGATGAGAGACCAAAGAAACAGGTGGACAACTTCAGTGTGGTAGCAAAGGAGTATATTAGGGAGACTTATATACAAGGTGAGTCCTGGGCTGCTGCAAGACAAGAGCAGATCTCCCCATCTTGCAGTGGGAGGGCAGAGGTTTTATAATGATGGTGGACAATAGTGGCTGCGTGCCAGGGGCTTACAAAGGATGACTTAGCAAACTGCAGTGAACTAGTGGACCACATGAGGGCACTCATGTTCAGCCTCACAAAACCTATTTCTCTATTCCATCCCTCCAGGGCAACTCATGCAATATGGCACGGACTGCACCCTCCACCCCTACCATGCTGTAGTACCAGAGACCCCATTCCCACCCTGCCAGGAACAGATAAAGAAGTGGAGTTGGCCAGGTGCTGTGTGGTGACCATGCATCGTGTGCCCAGAAAATGGGGAAGACTTCTCTAATAAGCAGAAGGAACTGGGAGAGAGAAGGCGACTCAATTCCCAGCCTCCTTATCAAAGAATGTTCTAATCCCAAGGCCTTTACTTAGGCGGCACTGATGGGAGGTGTAGAGGCAGACCATTCCTCCAACATATAAAATATAGTTACTTTCTCAAATATGGCTGGGTCTTGCCCATTGTCCTTTACACTTGCTGTTCCTTCTGCCACTTATAGTGTTTCCCCATATATCCAGATGACCTACCTTACAACTTTAGGTATTTGCTGCCATGTCACTTTATTGTGCTATTTCTGACACCCACAAATAAAATTGATATACTCCACGTTACCACTATACCCTCTCTCCACCCCCTCTTCTCTTTTCTGCATAGAACTTGTGGCCAACGGACATTCTGAATGCTTTACAATTTTGTTAACTCCCGTCTCCCCAAATAGATTGTTAACTCCATGAAGGCAGATATTTTTGTCTCCTTTGTGGACTACTGGATCCCGAGCTCTTAATAACAGTGCCTGGCACATAATAGGCCAACAATAATAATTTGTTGATTGAATGAATAAAAATTATGGAAGTGGTTTATGGTGAAGGGTGTTGCTCTTTTTAAAGACATTTGATATGGATTTTGAAATTTGTCTCTAGCAATGTTTGCAGTCCCTCTCACTCTTCCAAGTTTTTATGAAAGTATCTGTCCTTTTACATCCTCCCTAACAGGTGGAATCAGGCTTTTTAATCTTAGTTAAAGTGGGAAGTAAAAAATGGCATGCTGTTTTAATATGCAATATTTAATAGGCAAGGGAACATATACTCATATAATTATCTTTCACCACATTTTCTTCTCAAGGTACATAGTACAAAGGCTTCCTTGAGGCATAGAAGCCCAAGTTAGTGTGGTAATAACAAGGAAAATGCATTTAGCGCCTACTACAGTGAAACCTGTGAGAGCTGGAACTTGACCGGACTGCCTTGTTTCTCTGGGTTTTGCAATTTTTCCATTTTTGACAGGGTGCAGTTTTATGACTTTCCTACTGCTCTCTATTAATAATTCTACCTCATAAACACCGAGTGAGGTTTCTTTCACTCATAAATTTCTACCTTACACAGGTTCCAGCTTTTGTACATTTTAGTGTTTACGGAAACCCTATGCAACAGTTCTACTCTGCATGTAAAGGATTACCATGAGTCAGAATCTACTCAATGGCAACTAACAACTACAATGGATGGCAGGCAGCGTGCTAAATTCTTTACAGGTGTTATTCATTAAATTTAATTTATTCCTTAGTACAAACTCAAGCTGTAAGTATTATTATCTCCATTTTTACAGACAAGTAAATACATCTTCAAGACTTCTAGTGGGCTTTTTAATACAAGTTGATCATGCCATAAGACCCCAACAATTCTTTGTTTGGGATTCCCTCAAATGAGTCAGTGTACTACAAGAGGAAGGTTAAATTAAGCTCATTCATGGTTCCATATTCTACAAAACTGAACTAGAACACTCTGGTACTGTATGTGTCTCCTTTTACCTTCCTTAATTTTGACAGTCTGTGTCTTAGTCATCTAGTGCTACTATAACAGAAATACCACAAGTGGAGGGCTTTAACAAAGAGAAATTTATTTTCTCACAGTCTAGGAGGCTACAAGTCCAAATTCAGAGCATCAGCTTCAGGGAAAGGCTTTCTGTCTCTATTGGCTCTGGAGGAAGGTCCTCATTGTCATCAGTGAGAGGGTGGAGAACATCTTTAAAGTAATGAAAGGGAAAAATGTTAACCTAGAATTCTACACCCAGAGGAAATAAAATATTTTTCAAAAATGAAGAAGAAATAAAGATGTTTTCAGACACACAACAGCTGAAAGATTACATCAACAGCAGAACTACACTACAAAAAATGTTATGTCCTTCAGGCAGAAGAATAATATCACCAAATTGAAGTCTGGATCTATACAAAATATTGAAGTGTATCAGAAACGGTATAATGAACAACTACATGCCATTTAATTCTATGACTTAGATGAAACAGGAGAATTCATTGAAAGACACAAACTAGCAAAGATCAGTCAAGAGGAAACAGATAACCTGAATGGCTTATATCTATTATGGAAGTTGAATTTGTAGTTAAAAACTTTTCTCCAAAGAAAATACCGAACTTCTTACTGGGTAATTCTCTAAACTTTTAAGGAAGAAATAATACCGATTCTGCAAACCCTTCAGAAAATTGAAAAGGAGGGAGTACTTCCCAACTAATTTTATGAAGCCATAATTACCCTGATACCAAAATCAGACAATGACAATTCAATAAAAGAAAACAAAGACCAATATCCCTCATGAACATAGATGCAAAAATTTGAAATGAAATTTCAGCAAATTGAATAAAAAATAGAAAAAAGTTTATCTCTTATAATAAGATACAATTTATTCCAGGAAGGCACGGGATTTACATTTTAAATTCCATCAGTTGGAATTAACATTTCAAAATCAGTCAATACAATTTACTACATAACAAGCTAAAATAGAAAACCACATTATCATCTAAATATCAAAATGACCATCTTTAAAACAAATCTGATAGATTCCACAGAAAGGCAATTAAAACTAATAAGTAAGTTTATAAATGTTGTAGGATATAAAATCAATATACAAAATATATTGTATTTTTGTATATTTGCAAAGGACAATCTGAAATTAAAATTTAAAATACCATTTACAATAGCTTTAAAATATGAAATACTTAGGGATAATTCTGATAAAAAATGTGCAAGACCTGTATATTGAGGTGAGAGAAATTACTGAGATAAATAAAGGCATAAATAAATGGAGAGAGATACTGTGTTTGTTATTCAGAAACCCCTATACTATGTCAGTTCTCCCTAATTTGATCTATAACTTCAGTTCAATCCTAATCAAATAACTATTTGTAGAAATTGACAAGATGAGACTAGTACTATTATGGAAATGCAAAGGACTGAGAATAGCCAAAACAACTTTGACAACTAGCAAAATTTGAACAGCTAACATGACCTGATTGCAAGGCTTATTATACAGCTACAGTAATCATGACAGTGTTGTGTTGCCATTGCTAAAGGGTTAACCTTACCAAAGCAGGCCTTAGCCACAAAAGCCTAACTCCTTTGTCAGAATCCGAAAGACAGCTGCTGGGTGAGAAAGCAGTAAGTGTTTTTACCTGTTTTTCTTCTCAGTTTAGGTGGAGTGATCTTGTGATTTCTCTCGTCTTGTCTCTCACTTGATCTTCGGACCTTTATTTCACCCCTCCCAAGTCCTGGGCTTTCTGGATTTCCTTCAGAGCCTAGATAATTAGAAACAACAATCACTATAAGGGAATTAGGATAATTAGGGAATTAGGAATTAGGATAATTAGAAACTGAAAGCACTGAGTGCAATCATAAAAGAAATTTATGTGCATGTAGGAGACCACTGGTGGCGCAGTAGTTAAGAGCTTGGCTGCTAACCAAAAACTTGGCAGTTAGAATCAACCAGCTGCTCCTTGGAAACCCTATGGAGCAGTTCTACACTGTTCTATTGGGTCTCTATGCGTTGGAATTGACTTGAAGGCAATGATTTTGGTTTGGTTTGATTTTGGGCTAGTGGAAGGGTACCTGGGTTTCACAAGATTTCTCATCTAGAACCTTCCAACTTTAGTTTGGAAGAGACATTTGTAGTGAAAAAAAAAAAAAAAAAAAGAATGCCCATTGGATCACTGAAATGTACTGAAATTTATCTCAGTTTGAGCGTCAGTTTGAGGAAGACTGGAATGAGGTAGCATCATATTATTTTTTTAGGTGTAATTTCCTGAAGTAACCTACACACTCACTGTGGGCCTGGTTCCTCATCAATCAATGCAGTAAATGAGGGAAATGAAATACCTTAAATACTATAAATACTTAGCCCCTATCCTGCCTTTGGAAGACAGTGATGGTTCAGTGGTAGAATTCCCGACTTCCATGTGAGGACCCAGTTTCTATTCCTGGCCAATGCACTTCACGTGCAGCCAGCACCCATCTCTCAAGGGAGGCTTGCATGTTACTGTGATGATGAACAGGTGTCAGTGGGGCTTCAAGACAAAGATGGACTAGGAACAAAGGAAGAAGTCCTAGTGATCTAATGCCAAAATTTAGCCAATGAAAACCCTATGGAGCACAATGATCCGATCCACAGCTGATCATGGGCATAGCACCTTTTGTTCCATTGTGCTTGGGGTTGCCCTAAGTAGGGGAGCTGACTTGATCACAGCTAACAACCCACTACCTGCCACTTAACACCCAGTCTGATGAATAGGGTCGTACCCATGTACTGCACACTTGTTCTGGGCTCAATGCTGACTTCTTTACATGATTTACATAATTTAAATTCCATAATATTGCCCCATGATTTTTAGAAACAAGAACACAGAAAGATCTAATCACTTGTCCAAAATCATAGCACTATCTAGTAATCTGTGGGAGAAAAGACTTGGCCATCTGCTCCTGTAAAAATTACAGCCTAGGAAACCTTACGGGTCAGTTCTACTCTGTTCTACAGGGTCACTATGAGTCAGAATAGACTCTATGGCACATAGCAAAAGCAATCTAGTAATCTGAATCCAAGTAGTGTTGAACCTAAACTCTCTTTTTGAACCACTTCACCACACTGTCCTTCTATGCTTACTGAATGAATAATAATAAAAATAACAGCTTTTTAAAAATGATTGTTTTTGAAGAACTAGATTGAAGTTGTCAAGGATTTCATATTACTTGGATTCACAATCGACACCCATGGAAGTAGCCGTTAAGAAAGCAAATGACGCATTGCATTGGGCAAATCTGCTGCAAAAGACCTCTCTAAAGTGTTAAAAAGCAAAGATGTCACCCTGAAGACAAAGATGTGCCTGACCCAAGCCATTGTGTTTTCAATCGCCTCATATGCATGTGAAAGCTGGACAATGAATAATGAAGACTGAAGAAGAATTGACACCTTTGAATTATGCTATTGGCCAAGGACATTGAATATACCATGGACTGCCAAAAGAACAAATCTATCTTGGAAGAAGTACAGCCAGAATGCTCGTTAGAAGCAAGGGTGGTGAGACTATGTCTCACATACTTTGGACATGTTATCAGGAGAGATCAGTCTCCGGAGAAGGATATCATGCTTGGTAAAGCAGAGGCTCAGTGAAAAAGAGGAAGACCCTCAATGAGATGTATTGACACAGTGGCTGCAACAATGGGCTGAAGCATAACAACAATTGTGAGGATGGCACAAGACCCAGCAGTATTTCATTCTGTCATACATAAGTTTGCTATGAGTTGGAACTGACTCAATGGCACCTAACAATAACAACAAAAGATAATGTTCTATATCTAATTCAGCCTTAACTATCATCAAGTAATATAAGCGGTATCATCTCGATTGCATGGTGAAAACAAGAGGCTTAGGATGGATAAGTAATATGTCTGCCCAAATTCACTAAGCAGGTCACAGAGGTGGGATGCAAAGTTTAAACTCTGTCTAACTTTAAACTCTGCTGTTTTCCCCCTTTCTCATTGCTTTTGAATGTAAGGTAGCGGGGAGGGAGTAAGGTTCTCTACTGATTCCACTGAATCTAGGTATTTCCCCACACCCAGAAGCAAGCGTCTGAAATTTCGTAAGTGGAGATAGACACTCTTTTTTCCCTCTTTGCCATTATTCTTTTGAATGTCTCTGAAAAAGTGGAGCCTTAAATTGCCTGGGTCTTTCAGTTGCTGGAATACAGCCAGGTTGTTTCTGCCTTAAGTGTCTTCATACTAGCAGTTTTCATCATCTGAAACTCCCTCCCACCTTCCCTTCCACCTCCCCCAATCTTGGTAAGTTTGGTTCCTTCTTATCCTTCAGGTCTCATCTAAATGGCATCTTCTCAGTAAGATCTGCCAAGATCCCTCTATAAATCTCCATCACATCACCTTGATATTTTTTTTTTCTTTTTACTTATAACTATCTGAAATTCAATTTCGTTGAGAACAGTGACCTCTTGTATTTCCAGCTATTTTCATAGCACCTAGAACTACAAAGCCCTGGTGGTGCAGTGGTTAAGAGCTCAGCTGCTAATCATAAGGTTGGCAGTTCAAATCCACCAGCTACTCCTTGGAAACCCTAAGGGGGCAGTTCTGTTGGGTCACTATGAGTCGGTATTGAATTTATGGCAATGGGTTTTGGCAACAGGCAGAACATGACTAGAGTGGAAGCTCAGGAATATTGTTGTTGTGTGCTGTTAGTCAATTCCAACTCAAAGCGACCTGTAGGACAGTGTAGAACTGCTCCACAGCATTTCCTAGGCTGTAATCTTTACAGGAGCAGATTTCCAGGTCTTTTCTCCCTCACAGCTGCTGGTGGGTTCAAATTGCTGACATTTCAGCTAGCAGCCGAGGGCTTAACCATTTTAAAACGAGGACTCCTCAAACAATACTATATCCAACTAAATATAAAATGAGCCAGAAACAGAGACAAAATCCTAATTTTTACCAATAAGCATATGAACTTTTTGAAATACAGAAAAAAGAAGAGTGTTTATGTAAAATAATTTCTTTTTAAATTTAGTTACACAAACATTTAAAATTACATGTTGTCATGGAGTGTTGTGTCCCCAGAAATACTGGAATCCTAACAGCTATAATTGTGGATGTAATTCTGTCTGGAATTAAGGTTTTCTTTGTTATGTTAATGAGGGCTTATCAGTGTAGGGTGTGTTCTAAATCTAATCATTTCTGATTTATAAAATGAGCAGATTAGATTCAAGCCCATGTTGGAGAAGACAGATGCCAAGCCAAGGAACTAAGGAATGCCCAGGTCTACCAGCAAGGAACTGGCATGACTGAAACCCTGATTTGGACTTTTAACCTCCAGAACTGTGAGAAAATAAATTCCTGTTCTTTAAATCCACCCACTTGTGGTATTTGTTATAGTAGCACTAGGTAACTAAGACACACATTATTATATATATTATATATGACTGCATTAAAACCAAACCCATTGTCAAGTTGATTCCAACTTATAGGGATCCTGTAGGACAGAGTAGAACTGCTTCATAGGGTTTGCAAGGAGCAGCTGGTGGATTTGAACCGCTGACCTTTTGGTTAGCAGCCAAGTTCTTAACCTCTGCGCCACCAGGGCACCATATCTGCATCATGTAATTTTTTTTACTCACATTTTGTAAAATAATTTTATTCAAACATCCTTCTTTAACATTGTAGCTTCATCATTATTAAAGCTACTTTAAATTCATTTAACTTATTTTTCAGAGCATATCATCCTTACTTTTGTCGACATTATCAGAGATACAGCACTTTTTGAATCTGTGTATGATACTTATGAAAAATTTTATCCTAAATCACAGTACTTGCTTCTATAAGATTAGTACAATTCTTTTTATTAGTTAAATCAGTGTATGTTTGCGTATTATTATTATTTAATTTTATTGTTGTAGTTTAAGTGAAAATTTACAATTCAAGTTAGTCTCTTATACAAAAATGTATAGATACATTGTTACGTGACCTAACTGCTTTCCCTATGCTGTGACAGCACACTCCTCCTTTCCACCCCTCATTTCCCACATCCATTCAACCAGCTCTTGACCCTCTCTGTCTTCTCATCTCACCTCTGGACAGGAGCTGCCCATTTAGTCTCACGTATCTACTTGAACTAAGAAGCACACTCTCCACGAGTATCATTTTCTGTCCTATAGTCCAGTCTAATCTTTGTCTGAAGAGTTGGCCTCGGGAATGATTTTAGTTCTGGGTTGACAGAGACTCTGGGGGCCATGCTTTCTGGGGTCCCTGCATTCTCAGTCAGACTATTAAGTCTTGTCTTTTCACTAGAATTTGAGTTCTGCACCCCACCTTTCTCCTGCTCCATCAGGGACTCTCTGTTGTGTTCCCTGTCAGGGCGGTCATTGGTGGTAGCCAGGCACTATCTAGTTCTTCTGGTCTCAGGCTGTTGCAGTCTCTGGTTTATATGGCCCTTTCTGTCCCTTGGGCTAATGTTTTCCTTGTGACTTTGGTGTTCTTCATTCTCCTTTACTCCACGTGGGCTGGGACCAATTGATGCCTCTTAGATGGCTGCTCGCTAGCTTTTAAGACCCCAGATGCCACTCACCAAAGTAGGATGCAGAACATTTTCTTAATAAACTTTGTTATGCCATTTGACCTAGATGTTCCCTGAAAGCATGGTCCTCAGACCCCTGACCCTACTACTCTGTCCTTCAAAGTGTTTAGTTGTATTTAGGAAACTTCTTAGCTTTTGTTTAGTCCAGTTGTGTTGACTTTCCCTGTAGTGTGTGCTGTCCTTCCCTTCACCTAAGATAATTCTTGTCTACTATCTAGTTAGTGAATAACGCTCACCCTCCCTCCCCACCTTCATAACCATCAAAGAATATTTTATTCTGTGTTTAAACCTTTTCTTGAGTTCTTATAATAGTGGTCTTATACAATATTTGTCCGTTTGCGACTGACTAAATTCACTCAGCATAATGCCTTCCAGATTCCTCCATGTTATAAGATGTTTCATGGATTCATTACTGTTCTTTATCATTGCATAGTATTCCGTTGTGTGAATGTATGATAATTTGTTTATCCATTCATCCGTTGATGGGCACTAGGTTGTTTCCATCTTTTTGCTATCGTAAACAGTGCTGCAATGAACATGGGTGTGCATATATCTATTCATGTGATGGCTCTTATTTCTCTAGGATATATTCCAAGGAGCAGGATTTCTATATCATATGGTATTTCTATTTCTAGCTTTTTAAGGAAGTGCCAAATTGATTTCCAAAGTGGTTGTGCCATTTTACATTCCCACTGACAGTGTATAAGTGTTCCAGTCTCTCCACAACCTCTCCAGCATTTATTATTTTGTGATTTTTGGATTAATGCTAGCCTTGTTAGGGTGAGATGGTATCTCATTGCAATTTTGATTTGCATTTCTCTAAGGGCTAATGATCGTGAGCATTTCTTCATGTGTCTGTTAGCCACCTGAATGTTTTCTTTGGCGAAGTGCCTGTTCATATCCTTTGCCCATTTTTTAATTGGGTGATTTGTCTTTTTGTTGTTGAGGTTTTGCAGTATCTTGTGGATTTTAGAGATTAGATGCTGATCGGATTTGTTGTAGCCAAAATTTTTTCTCAGTCTGTAGGTTGTCTTTTTACTCTTTTGGTGAAGTCTTTTGATGAGCGTAAGTGTTTGATTTTTGGGAACTCCCAATTATCTAGTTTCTTTTCTGGTGTTTGTGCAGTTACTTATGGTTTGTATTCTGTTTATGCCATGTATTAGGGCTCCTCACATTGTCCCTATTTTTTCTTCCATGATCTTTATTGGTTTCAATTTTATATTTAGGTCTTTGATCCATTTTGAGTTAGTTTTTGTGTATGGTGTGAGGTATGGGTCTTATTTCAGTTTTTTGCAGATGGATATCCAGTTATGCCAACACCATTTGTTAAAGAGACTGTCTTTTCCCCAATTAATGGACTTTGCTTCTTTGTCAAATATCAGCCACTCATAGGTGGATGAATTTATGTCTGGATTCTCAATTCTGTTCCATTGGTCTATGTATCTGTTGTTGTATCAGTACCAGGCTGGTTTGACTACTGTGGCAGCATAATAGGTTCTAAAATCAGGTAGTGTGAGGTCTCCAACTTTGCTCTTCTTCTTATGTAATGCTTTACTTATCTGGTACCTCTACCCTTTCCATATGAAGTTGGTGATTTGTTTCTCCATCTCATTAAAAAATGCCATTGGAATTTGGATTGGGATTGCATTGTATCTGTAGACCACTTTGGGTAGAATTGACATTTTCACAATGTTGAGTCTTCCTATCCATGAGCAAGGTATGTTTTTCCACTTACGTAGGTCTCTTTTGATTTCCTGCAGTAGTGTCTTGTAGTTGTCATTGTCTAGGTCTTTTACATCTCTGGTTAGATTTATTCCTAAGTATTTTATCTTCTTGGGGGCTATTGTAAATGGTATTGATTTGGTGATTTCCTCTTTGAGATTCTCTTTGTTGGTGTAGAGGAATCCAATTGGTTTTGTATGTTTAGCTTGTATCCTGAAACTTTGCTGAAGTCTCCTATTAGTTCCAGTAGTTTTCTTGTGGATTCTTTGGTCTTTTCTGTGTATAAGATCACATCATCTGCAAATAGAGATACTTTTACTTCTTCCTTACCAATTTGGTTGCCCTGTATTTCTTTTTCTAGCCTAATTGCCTAATTCAGCACAATGTTGAATAAGAGTGGTGATAAATGGCAAAAATAAAGCTATTGAAGAGCTCTAGTAAGGATGTGATTTGGACTTTTTGGTGTTCATAAATCTTTATTTTTTGACTTAGGCAGTGATTCCACAAATGTTCACTTTGCATTCATTAATGTTTTTGTATATTTGTGTTTTATGCACTCTTTTGTATGAATTGTATGAATTTTGTATGACTAGGCCGCATATTTGAAAAGGTTAATAGAAAAATGGTGTATAATTTATCAAAGTTTTGCTATGAAAAGGAGCAAAAAATTTGGATGGTACCTCCACTGAGATATGGGTTATTCAGTAATCTTTCCTTTATTCCTTTGATTTTTAAAAACAGGATATATTAAACTACATTTGTATGCTGCCTAGAATGATCCTGTAGTTTGGGCAAAATGATGCAGAGAGAACTGAAGGGAATAATGCAGGAGCTGAGCTCCTGAATAGATGAGAGTGGATACAGAGGACTAGTAGGGTGGATCTTTGGATAGGGTTGGGAAAACTCTTCTCTATTACTGAACAAAAGACTGAGATTTTTGTGGATAGAGAGGGTGGAAGTTATAAATTGGATGGTAAAAATTAAGAAGTTTTCATCATTGAGTGGAGTTGGGCTCTTTATTAACATGACCCAAGAGGAGATGTTATCAGTCTGCATTATCACTGGTTCCAAGCTAACTGCCCATGTCTCAGGACAACACTCACCATAGCTCTGTCCTGCCAGGCAGTTCATTAAGTTGGAGCTTCCTGTATGGTGCAGCCCTACAATGGCCACCACCACCACAGCTGAGAAATCTTGTCAAGAACCTTTAATGCTTTTGGATTCGCCATCAGTTGCTCTTCCTGGTTTTCCACCAGACAAATGGGGGCCATTGTGTTGAATCTAGATGCCTTGTTTACCTGCAGCCTAGAATAGTCTCTCAGTAAAGTACAAGATCCCAAAGTTATCTTTAATGATTATTCAAGGCATATGCATATCAGCTTTCTGCTTGTGACATGTATATATCAACTTCCTACTTTTTGTATATTTCTAAGGGAAATTTAGGTAGTCTTCCATTGGCAGATCACAGAGCTCTCTCTTCATCATGACCATAATACCTGGTAATATTGACAATGACACGTAGGGTTTTACTTGTCTGCAATGACTCATTTTTCTAAAAATAATATTCTAGTTAATGAATCACTCTGTGATAGCTTAAGTACATTATCTTATTGATGCTTACAAGAATTATAAGAGCTCAAGAACTTTATCTCTTCATAAAACCCATTGCTGTTGAATCAATTCTAATTTATAGAGACCCTATAGGACAGAATAGAACTGTCGTATAGGGTTTCCAAGGCTATAGTCTGTTTGCTTCCATAAAGATTATAGCCTTGGAAACCCTATGGGGAAATTCTAGTCTGTCTTATAGAGTCACTAGGAGTTGGAATTGACTTGAGGGCAATGGTAATCTTTACAGTGGTTTAAAATCAGAAAATGTGTGAATCAGGGTTGTAACCTTTCACCACACTTAGTCTGTTTGCTGAGCAAATAATCCAAGAAGCTAATATAAAGAAGAACGCAGCATCAGGATTGGAGGAAGACTTATTAACAAGCTGCCATATGCAGATGACACAATCTTGCTTGGTTAAAGTGAAGAGGACTTGAAACACTTACTGAGGAAGATCAGACTACTACCTTCAGTATGGTTTACAACTTAACATAAAGAAAACAAAAATCCTCACAACTGGACCAATAAGCAACGTCATGATAAATGGAGAAAATATTGAAGTTTTCAAGGATTTCAATTTACTTGGATCCACAATCAATGCCCAGGGAAGCAGCAGCCAAGAAACAAAACTACGTATTGCATTGGGCTAATCTGCTGCAAAAGACCTCTTTAACCAAAAAAAAAAAAAACCAAAAACCAAAAAACAAACAACAAACCCCCTGATATCAAGTTGATTCCAACTCATAGTGACCCCATAGGGTTTCCGAGGCTGTAAATCTCTATGGAAGCAGACTGCCACATGCTTCTCCTGTGGAGGGCTGGTAGGTTTGAACTGCTAACCTTTCGGTTAGCAGTTGATTGCTTTAGCCACTGTGCCACTACAGCTCCTTAAAAGACCTCTTTAAGGTGTTAAAAACCTAGATGTTGCCTTAAGGACTATGATGTGCTTGACCCAAGCCATGGTATTTTTAATTGCCTCATATGCATGTGAAAGCTGGTCAACAAAAAAGGAAGACTGAAGAAGAAGTGATGCTTTTTCATTACGGTGTTGATGAAAAATATTGAATATACCATGGACTGCCAGAAGAAGGAACAAATCTGTCTTGGAAGACATACAGCCAGGATGCTCCCTAGAAGTGAGGATGGTGATATCTCATCTCACATACTTTGAACATGTTATCAGGAGGGACCCCGGAGAAGAATATCATACCTGGTAAAATACAGGATGAGTGAAAAATAGGAAGACCCTCAATGAGATGGATTGACACAGTTGCTGCGACAATGGGCTCAAATTGGCAAGGACTGTGGGGATGGTGAGAGACCGGGGGCAGAATTTTGTTCTGTTGCACATAGGATCGCTATGAGTTGGAGCTGACTCAATGACATCTAATAACAACAACACCACCTAACAACGACGACTATCTGTACAGAAGCAGACTGCCACATCTTTTTCCTGCAGAATGGCTGGTGACTTCTAACCCTTAACCTTTTGGTTAGCAGCCAAGTTCTTAACCACTGCACCACCAGGGCCCATTATCTCCTTATAGAAGATGAGTAATGGCAGTATAGATAGCCTGAATAATTTGTTAATGGTTTTATATTCAGTCAGTGACAGAAGCAAGATTTGAATAGTGATCTGGCTGTCTCCCTACACGACCTGCTACCAAAATTTACCTATCAGGATCAATTCCCTCAAATAAATATATTTTTTTCCTTATAATAAGTTTCATGACAGGGAAATTGCAAGATTCTCTGGATTAATCACATATAGAAAAACTCTAGAAAACTGTTGCTTAAATAGTTGTAAGTTTATTTCCCTCTTTAATAAGAGTCCAAAGATAAACAGTCCATCGTTCTGATTCACAAAGTCATCAGGGGCACTGATTCTTCCTATTTCCTGTTTACACACCCTTTGACATGCCATTTCATGGTCCAAAATGGCTTATCTCCACATGTACTTTCCAACCGGCAGAAGAAGACGGAGGGAAGAGGCTAAGTGCCCCTCCATTTAAGGACAAATCTTGGATGATGCACACATCCTTACTTCTCCTATTCCATGTGCTAGAATTGCATCTTATGGACAGACTATCTGCAAAGAAGAGTGGGGCATTTATTCTCTTAATGGATTGTCATGTGCCCCAGTAAAAATCAGGTGTTCTGTTAGAATGGACAAAGGAGAGGATGGGAATTGGGAGATAAATATCAGTCTCTGCCACAATACCATGAATATCTCAAAAAGTTACTCTGTATTGGAGAAAAAAAGAATATGTCAATATTGCAGCATAAGTAGGAAAAATATCATGATAGATACACACTGACAATGATGTCTAAATAAAAAGAATGATCTAATAAAGATTGAAGAAAGAATGAATCAAGAAAATTTTCTAAAAGAGGTAAGCTAAACAATGATGATGGGAGGGAGGAGACCTAAAAGAGAGAAGTTAAACATGAGAGCCATATGGAACAATTCTGAAGGTAAAAATGAGAGGAAGGCATTTAGGATGACTTTGAGTTGTGTACCTTGGGTAATTGAATATATTTTTTGAAAAACTAAAAACAAACAAACAGAAAGAAACAGACAAGAAATATGTTTTCAGGAGATGGGGAGTTTCGATTTGCACATATTCAATTCCTGGTATACTTACAGGATACTGAGATAGAATTGTCCAAAATCTGAGTACAAGTCCCTCATGCGGTTAGCCCACAGTTTATCATACTCATTTGTTTTTCTTGACTGCAAGGGCTCAGAGTCAGGAGCAATGTCCTTCTTGTTCACCAATGTGAACCTAATACTCATCACATGCTAGAGAGTAAATAAACATTTGTTGATTTTAACTGATGTGCAGCTCAGGAGATGGTGTGCCTGGAAAGTTAGATATGAGAGACTGTAGTATGTACATGACTACGGAAATCAGGCTTTTATATAACCTTCCTCAGTAGATGCAAAAAATGAATAGCGTGTGATAAGCAAAGGATTGATGATGGAGCCCTGAGAGCACTAACATTTTGGGCATAACTACAGCAGAATGGAACGTTAAGGAGACTGAGACACGGTGATCAGGAAGGGTTCTAGGAGTTCCAGCAGAATATGTGTCTCAGAAGAATAGGTGGAGGAGACATAAAGAAGGAAGAAGTGACCAACACTACTAAATAATAGAGAGTTCATATAAGAGAAAGAACAAATATATTTTTGAGTTTGTCAATATTTAGTAATTCAACAGCATATATTAAGTACCTGCCATGTGCTTGGACACTGTTCTAGGTGCTCAGTATAGAGCAGTGAACAAAATGGATGTGAAGTCCTGTCTCGTGGAGTTCTATTCTTGGAAGACAGATAGTAATCTAAATTATATCTATATATCTATACCTACATCTACATGCCAAGAAATTTGGAAGACAGCTACCTGGCCAACCGACTAGAAAAGATCTATATTTATTCCTATTCACAAGAAAGGTGATCCCACCGAATTTGGAAATAATTGAACAATATCATTACTATCACACTCAAGTAAAATTTTGCTGAAGATCATTCAAAAGTGGCTGCAGCAGTATATCGACAGGGAACTTCCAGAAATTCAAGCTGGATTCAGAAGAGGACGTGGAAACAGGAATATCATTGCTGATGTCAGACGGATCCTGGCTGAAAGCAGAAAATACCAGAAAGATGTTTACCTATGTTTTATCGACTATGCAAAGGCATTTGACTGTGTGGATCATAACAAATTATGGATAACATTACAAAGAATGGGAATTCCAGAACAATTAATTGTGCTTATGAGGAACCTGTACATAGATCAAGAGGCAGTCGTTCAAACAGAACAAGGGGATACTGCGTGGTTTAAAGTCAGGAAAGTGTGCATCAGGGTTGTATCCTTTCACCATACCTATTCAATCAGTATGCTGAGCAAATAATCTGAGAAGCTGGACTGTATGAAGAAGAACGGAGCGTCAGGATTGGAGGAAGACTCATTAACAACCTGCATTATGCAGATGACATAGCCTTGCTTGCTGAAAGTGAAGAGGACTGAAGCACTTATTGATGAAGATCAAAGATCACAGCCTTTAGTATGGATTACACCTCAACATAAAGAAAACAAAAATCCTCACAAATGGACCAATAAGCAACATCATGATAAATGGAGAAAAGGTTGAAGTTGTGAAGGATTTCATTTTACTTGAATCCACAATGAACACCCATGCAAGCAGCAGTGAAGAAATCGAATGCCTCGTTGCATTGGGCAAATCTTCTGCAAAAGACCTCTTTAAAGCGTTGAAAAGCAAAGACGTCACCTTGAAGACTAAGGTGCACCTGACCCAAGCCATGGTGTTTTTAATCATCTCCTGTGCATGTGAAAGCTGGATGATGAATGAGGAAGGTCAAAGAATTGACACCCTTGTATTATGGTGTTGGAGAAGAATATTAAATATACCATGCACTGCCAAAAGAACAAACAAATCTGTCTTGGAAGAAGTACAACCAGAATGCTCCTTAGAAGTAAGGATGGCAAGACTACATCTCACATACTTTGGACATGTTGTCAGGAGGGATCAATCCCTGGAGAAGAACATCATGCTTGGTAAAGTAGAGAGTCAGCAAAGGAGAGGAAGACTCTCAACAAGATAGACTGACACGGTGGCTGCAACAATGGGCTTAAGCATGGCAGTGATTGTGAAGACAGCGCAGGACAGGACAGTGTCTCGTTCTGTTGTACATAGGGTCGCTATGAGTCAGAAGTGACTTGATGGTTCCTAACAACAACAACATACCTACATCTACATATATGTTAAATGATGATAAGTGCGCTGGAGAAAAATAAGCAGGTTATAGAGATAGGGAATATTGAGAGTTAAATTTATATATAGAGTGGTCAGGGAAGGGCTCACTGGAAATACACAAAACAGTGGCAATCAGTGACCTCCATGAGGGCAAGCTTAGTAAATGTGTGGAAGCAGGAGTCAGATTGGATGGAGGAGTGTTCCTGAGAGGAGGAAGATGAGATAAAGAATGTAAAATGAAAGGACAGATTTTCAACTGTTTTTATATAGGTCCAAGAATTAATTTATTTAACTGGAAGAAAAGGAGATTCCTTGTTTATAAACTGACAGGAAGGAGGTCCAGTAGGGTGGGCATTCGAGGATATACTCAGATCTCACAGAATTCCACATCTAGGTAAATCTCTACTTTGATCATTTTTATCTCAATGAGTTGGGGGGTGTTTTAGGACATCAAGAGACACAGACAAACCAAAGAACTTTGTCCCTTTAGTCTAAGACAATGCTAAGCAACATTCACATGTTCCCAGGCCGCTTCCAGCCCTCTGCCTTGGGTAGGTTAGTTTGAACAGTCATTAAAGCAGTCTTGGGTCCCAAGTGGGAGGGTCTCTCTCATGTGCCACGTGCCTTACCCCAGGGTCTGCCTACAAGTCAAAGCTGATCCAATGGGTATAGCTGAGCACCTACTTCACAGGAGAGAGGAATGTTCATCACTCCTGTGTCATTGTTGGTGAGTTTATTAAAAACCTAAGCACAGTTCTGGAGGACGTTAAATGGTGATATGCAGTATCAATTCTCTTACCTCATCTGAGACATTAAATGAAATATTAAACAGCAAACAAGCATAATTTCTGGATAAAGTCTCTTTAGAGTGATAAAGTTGATATTTTCTCTGCACATTTTGTGAGAATAGGCAAGATTATCTCTTTGTTTCTTATGTGAAACAGTATTTTTAATTACATACTTAATACCCATGGATTTTTCTAGCTTATGAGTATTTAAGGAGCCAGGGTGGGGCAGTGGTTAACAGCTTGGCTGTTAAACAAAAGGTTGGCAGTTTGAACCCACCAGCTGCTCATTGGAAATCCTATGGCACAGTTCTACTCTGTCCTATAGGGTCACTATGAATCAAAATCGACTCAATGGCAACGGATTTGGTTTGGTTTTTGGTTTAGTGGTACAGTGGTTAAGCCTGTGGCTACTAACTGAAATGTGGGTGGTTGGAATCCACCAGCAACTCAGTGGGAGAAAAGACCTAGCAAGCTACTCCAGCCTAGAAAATCCTATAGGGCAGTTCTAAGTTACATGGGGTCGCTATGAGTTGAAATCAATTTGACTGCACCTAACAACAACAATGGATATTTATGTGAAGATTTGGGGATTGCAGTGTTGCCTCCTTCTTCCTTCCATGCTTATTTGTTATTGCTGCTGTTTAATAAGAAATGAACCCACTCAGCTGCTCTGTGGAAGAAAGTCTTGGCCAACTGCTTCCGTAAAGATTACAGCCATAAGAACTCTATGCAGCATGGTTCTACTCTTCAACACATGGGGTTACCATGAGTTGCAATCAGCTTGATGGCAACTGGTTTATCTAATGTTTGCATTCATTTTACTTCCAAGCGTCACTGGGATAGGAACTATTTCTTTCTTGTTTACGTCTGTGTCATCAACTCTCTGTACCCTGTTGCATGGTAAGCATTCCATCAATATTTGTGAAACAAATGATGCTATCCCAGGAAAAAGAGGCTTCCATTTTGTTCAGTCTAGCTCATGATTGTCCAGTTGAACTTTCTATGGTAATGGAAATGTTCTATGTCTGTGCTGTCTTTACAGTAGCCAGTAGCATATGTAACTATTTAGCCTTGAACGATGGGTATGTGATCTTAATTTTAAATTTTCTTTATTTGTAATTAATTTATATTTGAAGTTACACAGTCACATGTGTCTACAGGCTACTGAATTGGACAGTGCAGGTCCAGAAGACACGAGAAGTATTAAGGATAGAGCTTTCTTAAACGTCTATCTTCCCATCCAAGAGATTTGGCTATCAGAAAACATTAGGTATGGTAAGACTATTTGGAATTTAACAAAATAATAGCAGTAAAAGCTGCATTTTTTTAGAACTGAAGCCAGGCAAATGTTATTCCACTGTCCTTTTTTCTTAACATGTAGTGGAAGTACTGGCAAGAGGATTCACGAGGTCCATTGAACTCGATAGCTCCTGAAAGAGTTTTCCTCTTGGAATGGCCTACTGAAACCTCAATTATAAAATCGTCTAGATGATAATACCTTGCAGGGTCAGGGCAATGTTCTCAAAACCCACTGCCTTTGAGTCAATTCTGACTCATAGCTACCCTGTAGGACAGAGTAGAACTGCCCCATAGAATTTCCAAGGCTGTAAACCTTTACAGAAGCAGACTGCCACATCTTTCTCCTTCAAAGTGGCTGGTGGGTTTGAACCGCTGACCATTTAGTTAGCAGCTGAGTGCTTAACCACTGCACCATCAGGGCTTTCAATGTTCTCTAGGAGGCTATATATGCTCTAAATAAGCATCCAATAGATATACTGTTTTTCCCATATTCGGGATTCACAGGTCCAGGAATCAAGGGGTGGAAGTGGGAATGGCTCTACTTACCATTACGCCCAGTGATCCACTAGCAAAATTTTTAGCTTCCTGTCCCTGTGAGCCTATACTCTGCTGATCTACAGGTATTAGATCCAAATGAAGGAATGCTCCCACCATGATTCTATTGAGGTTGAAATTCAGACTGCCACCCAGCCACTTTGAGCTCCTCATGCCTCTGGATCAACAGAAAAAGAAGGGAATTACTTCACTGCACTCACTGGAGTGATTGTTTTTGACTACCAAGGGGAAAGTGAACTGCTAGTAGATGATGGAGATCAGAAAGAGCGTATCTGGGATACTGGAGCACCCTTAGAGCATCTCTTAGTACTATAATGCCCTGTGATTAAAGTCAATGGAAACTAAAACAACCCAACTCAAGCAGGTCTACTAATGGCCCAGACCCTTCAGGAAGGAAGGTTTGGGTCACCCCATCAGGCAAAGAACCATGACCAGCAGGGGTGCTTGCTGAGGTCAAAGGATATGGAATGGATATAGAAGAAAGTAGTTATAAATACCTGTTACGTATAGCATGTGACCAGCTATAGAAATGAAGACTATAATTGTTATGAGTATTTCTTTCTTTTTTTTTTGTGAATATATTTGAGTATGTGTATAAATATATATACATATAGATAGATGATAGATTCACAGACATATTAAGCAAATAGCTTTGTTTCCTTCTTTTTTTCCCTTATCACATAATATAAGATGTATTAACTTATCGCAATATTTAAGTATTGTAACTTTACATCATAGTATTTACTTACAGGATATTAAGGAAAAGAGTGAACATTACTCAAGGTCTTTGCATCCTCTCTGGCAAAGAGGTTATTACATTTTCAGTTATACACAGGATAGTTGTATAATGTTAGTTGGAAGTATGACTTTGTTATTGTCTTTATCTGGAGATTAAGTATGGTTTAAGGATGCTTATGGGTGCCAAGTTGACAAGGGTTGGACTGTGATGGTTAATTTTATGCATCTACTTGGCTACGCTATCATGCCCAGTCGTTTGGTCCAACATTAATCTAGATGTTGTTATGCAGTATTTACATGTGATTAAATCAGTTGGCCTTATGTAAAGCAGATTACTCTCCATAATGTGGGTGAGTGTCATCCAACCAGTCGAAGGCTTTTAGAGTAAAAAGGGAGGTTTCTCAAGGGACTATTCTGCCTCCAGACTGCACATAAATATCTTGCCAGAATTTCTCTTACTCCTGTACTGCCTGACCTATGGATTTTGGGATATAAGACTAATAGTATCTCCTTTCATCTACAGATTTTGGACTTCCCAGTTCCCACAATCATGTGAGCCAATTGCTCAAAAATAAATTTCTCTTTCTCTGTCTCTGTGTGTGTGTGTATATATGTATATGTTGTTGTGTTGTCAGATGCCATCGAGTTGGCTCTGATATATAGAGACCCCGTAAACACTCCCTGGTCCTGTGCCAACCTCATAATAGTAGGTAAGTTTGAGTCCATTGTTGCAGCCACTGTGTCAATCCATCTCGTTGATGGTCTTCCTCTTTTTCATTCACCCTGTACTTTACCAAGCATGATGCCCTTTGCCAGGGATTGGCCCCTCCTGATAACATATCCAAAGTAAGCTAGATAAAGTCTCACAATCTTCACTTCTAAGGAGCATGCTAGCTGTACTTCTCCCAAGACAGATTTGTTTGTTCTGGCATTCCGTGGTATAGTCAATATTCTTTGCCAACACCGTAATTCAAAAGCCTCAATTCCTCTTTGGTATTCCTCATCCATTGCTCAACTTTCACATGTATATGAGGTGATTAAAAATACCCGGCTTGGGTCAGATGCACCTTAGTCCTAAAAGTGACATCTTTGTTTTTTAACACTTTAAAGAAGTCTTTTCTAGAAGATTTGTCCAACGCAATACACCATTTGGTTTCTTAACTGCTGCTTCCATGGGTGTTGATTATGGATCCAAGTAAATTGAAATCCCTGACAACATTGATATTTTCTCCATTTATCATGATGTTGCTTTATTGGTCCAGTTATGAGAATTTTTGTTTTCTTTATGTTGAGGCATAATCCATATTGAAGGCTGTGGTCTTTGATCTTCATCAGTAAATGCTTCAAGTCCTCTTCACTTTCAGCAAGTAAGGTTGTGTCATCTGCATATTGCAGGTTGTTAATGAGTCTTCCTCCTACCCTGATGCTGTGTTCTTCTTTGTATAGTCTAGCTTCTCTGATGTACAACTTTCCTGATTTTAAACCATGCAGTATCCCCTTGTTCTGTTGGAATGACTGCCTCTTTTTCTATGTATATGTTCCACAAGAGCACAATTAAGTTGTCTGGGGTTACCATTCTTTGCAATGTTATCCATAATTTGTTATGATCCACAGTCAAATGTATTTACATTCTTAATAAAACACAGGTAGATATCTTTCTGGCATTCCCTGTTTTCAGCTAAGATCTGTCTGACATCAGCAATGATATCCCTCATTCCACGTCCTCTTCTAATTTGGCTTGCATTTCTAGCAGTTCCCTGTTGATGTACGGCTGTAGCCATTTTCAAATTATCTTCAGCAAAATTTTACTTGTGTGTGATGTTAATGATATTGTTCGATGATTTCCCCATTATGTTGGATCATTTTTTAAAATTGTTCTTTAGATGAAGCTTTACAGAACAAATAGTTTCTCATTAAACAGTACACATATTGTTTTATGACAATGGTTAACAACCTCACAACAAGTCAACACTGCCCCTTCTCAACCTTGGGTTCCCCACCACCAGCCCTCCTGTCCCTTCTGCCTTCTAGTCCTTGTCCCTGGAATGTTGTGCTCCTTCAGTCTTGTTTTGTTCCACAGGTCTCTTTAAACCTTGGCTGAAGGGTGAAACTCGGCCTTTTTTTTTTTTTTTAATGGGCACAAATATGGATCTTTTCCAGTTGGTAGGTCAGGAAGTTGTCTTCCAAATTTCTTTGCATAGATGAGTGAGTGATTCCAGTTTTTGTTAGTTGCTGTTGAGTCAGCTCCGATTTGTTCTTTTCCTTAGAGAACCCCATCTAAGACATGTAATGTCTTTGTCATCTAGTGCTGCTATAACAGAAATCCAAGTGGATGGCTTTAACAAAGAGGAAATTATTTTCTCAGTCTAGTAGGCTAGAAGTCCAAACTCAGGGCATCAACTCTAGGGGAAGGCTTTCTCTGTCAGCTCTGGAGGAAGGTACTTGTCGTCAATCTTCCCCTGGACTAGGTGCTTCTCTGCGCAGGAACCCTGGGTCCCAAAGATGCACTCTGCTCCCGGCAGTGCTTTATTGGTGATATGAGATTCCCAACTCTCAGCTTGCTTCCTTTTCCTTTTATCTCTCGTAAGATAAAAGGTGGTGCAGGCCACACCCCAGGGAAACTCCCTTTACATTGGATCAAAGATGTGACCTTAGTAAGGGTGTTGCAATCCCCCTTTAATCCTCTTTAACATAAAATTACAATCACGAAATAGAGGGCAACTACACAATACTGGGAATTATGGCCCAGCCAAATTGATTCACACATGTTTTGGGGGGGACATAATTCAATCATGATACATAATGTCATAAAGTTCCCCAGTATTGATTTAGGAAATAATACTGGAGTTATTACTCCTGGTCCTTGAGCATGGAGAATGTGACCCAGCTGGAGCTGGGCTCACAACTGCTCACAAGGACTCACAAGGACACATCAATGGGCCCTGAGGTATAAAGATGATAGCTAAAATAATCTTGGAAATTATCTTTTAGGGAACCTTTCACATAAAGCCAATCAAACAGAAGAGAACACTAAAGACTTTCTACTCTTATCTTTTTCTATTAGCATTTAGTGAATAGAAATTTGTTGGACCAGTGAAGACCCTCCTGACTGTTGTTACTGAAACTTGTACCAATGATAGTTAAGAAAGATGATTCAAAATGTAGGATCACAGTTTCTAGCCAATATGTGAAAAGTCTAAGCTTTCAATGGTTTTGCCTACTTGTAATGTTAATATATACTGATATTCTGTAATGGTCTTTGGACTTGGGCAGACATGGCTGTGGCAGCATGCTTGTTCGTTTTCCCTCTCTTGCCTATTCTGTAATATTCTTTGGACTCGGGCAGACATGGCTATAGCAGCATGCTTGTCCGTTTTCCCACTTTTGCTTTTTTGAATATATGCGGAATAAAACTTTCTTTTTGCTTTACTCAACTTTCTGATGTTTTTCCCCTACAACAGTATGATAACAGATTTTGTGTGCGTTAGTGATATAGATGCAGGGATGATTTGTATCATTTTAGAATATTATGCAAGTTTTAACAAATAATCTAGTGACAAAAATATTAGGATGACTGTGATTTATCACATTCAACTGTTCCCAGGACCAAAAATGTCCATGTAATTTATTGTGGAACACTTTTTTTTTTTTGGATTCCTATTTAAAAATGTACACTTGACATTAAGAGGAAAATAGACTAGGGTAAGAGAAATTTTATTTTACATACTGGCTTTATGTAAGAACTTTATTCATTCCTTGATTTTTCCCTTGAACAAAGATTTATTTTTTTGTTTACCTTGTGCATAGATTAAGTTTTATGAAGTATTTATCTTGTGCATGAACTAAATGCTAGGGGCTTAGTTTCTGAATTCAATAAATGAATAGTCTCATTGTGGGGTAGAATTAACTCACAACCTGTCCCTTTGTTTACATCCTGATATCCATTGCTTAATAGAATCTTTCACATATATCTGACCCCTGATGATTTTTCATGTTTTCTATGCTTTATCCCAAGTCTCTGGACTCTATTTCATGTGAACTGCAGGCTCTTCATGTCTGTCCTATAGGCTGGCACACTGGGTCTTAATCTTTGCTGTGCTGCAAGATTCCCATTTACCACGTGCAAACTCAGATCTATTTTCTAGAATCTTATATTATTCCATTTGTGTTATGTTATTATATATTTTTACCTCCCTGTGTATCTGAATTAATTCTTCTTTATCTCCAATATCTGGTAATCGAGGTCATGCTTTAACCCCATATCCATATGTTTACTGCCTATCAAGTTGCTGTGTTCAGGCAGAACATATTGCTTTCTCTCCTGAAAGGTGGTCATGAAGCCCTCCTGAAAGGTGATCATGAAGCCTTTTCTGATGAATCATAGCTCTTTTCTTCTCCAAACTCTGCTTTTAGAAGGTTATTAGTATATAATTTTTGATGTGGGTTTTTAAATAGTCTTAAATAATTTTTTTCTAACTGTGACAGGTAAGAAATGAGTGTAAACACCACTCTTAGTAATGTTTTAACTTTTATTTTCTTCAAACTCTGTGTCGAAATCCCTGTAAACTGAATTGACCCTGATACAAACAGGTTAGTTCTTTGAGATTCAAATCCGTTTTCTCTTAGGAATTCTGTTTTTCTGCCTTATGTAAAATAAAATCAATTTGTTGAGATGTCTCCTTCCATCCAAGATGGAACAATAATTACTGGAATTACCCTCCTTCCTGAAACAAAAGAGTGGAAAAAACTATAATATGAAACATCAGTTTTCAAGACAATGATATTAGGCAACAAATGGTGGTGATCCCTGAGAGTTGGAAAATGAACAATGTAGCTATACGACTGTCTCTGCTTACTGACTTGAGAGAGACTCCAAACCCTGGCGTAGGAAGGGAGAACCCAGTTGGAGCCACATTTGCTTCCTGAGGTGAAGAGATGGAGTTCATAGAGACAAAAAAGTCTAGAATTTAATGGTCAGAGTACCAGAAAGGAGAGGGTTTCACAAGAGAGAACTCTAGAGAACTTCAGAAATCCCCATCAAGCATCAGCTGAATACTCACAGGGCATGTGTGTGAGGAAACTACTCAGAGTTGGTGACAGCACCACTCAGAAAGATTAGAGGTAATCTGCCTTGCTCCATAAGGCTAGAAAAAGTGCTTGTTCCCACCAACTAGACTAGAAAACATCATAATTCATGGAGTATTGGGAAGCGGACATTGAAGAGTCACTTCTAAGTAAACCAAAAACCAAAAAACAATCCCCAAACCCATTGTTTTTGAGCCGATTCTTACCCATGGCAACCCCATGTGTTAGGAAATAGAACTGCTCCAAAGTGTTTTCATGGCTGTGGCTTTTCTGAAGCAGATCGCCAGACCTTTTTTCTGTGGCTCTGCTGGTTGGGTTTGAACTGTCAACTTTTAGGCTTGTAGCTGACAGCAAACCATTTGCACCATCCAGAGACCTTCTCTCCTCAGTAGTGGGGACTACTTAACTCTAGGCACTGCTCAGGTCTTGCCTAACAAACCTTAAAAACAAAACCTGACAGAACTAAACTATTTCCAAGTATTTTCAAGATTATTTATAGGAATACAGACATATCCAGCATCCAAAAACCCATTGCTGTCGAGTCAATTCATACTCACAGCTACCCTATCGGGCAGAGTAGAGCTGCCCACAGGGTCTTCAAGGCTGTAAATCTTTATGGAAACAGACTGCCACATCTTTCTCCCTCAAAATGGCTTGTGGGTTCAAACTGCTGACCTTTTGGTTAGCAGCTGAGCTCTTAAACACTGTGCGAGGAATTGTTGTTGTTGGGTGCCGTTGAGTCGGTTCTGAGTAGAACTGTCCTGTAGGGTTTCCGAATAAGCGTATAAAAAAAGTCAATAGAATGTGTGGACGAGAGAGTGTTCTTCTGGAGCAAGATAGTAGTATGATATTTTCCCTGTCATTCAGCCATCTTTAAACCTTTTTTTAGAAAATAGAAATAGAAAAATTTAGTTCTTACAATTACTTTGGGCTGAAAGTAAATGATGAATATCATCATTCTTGTTTAAAATGACAGTGAGCAAGAAGAGAGAAATGTAGAAAACAACAGAAGAAATCAGGATTTAAAGTAGGAGGAAAAGAGGAGAGCAAGGGAGGAATGTGTTTGAAGAAAATATCTGTATTTCTAGGCATACACTTCTATGTTTTGTGTTTTGTTTCTCTTTTCCATTTGGAGGGAGGAGCAGGGAGAGAAGGAGGAAGAAGAGTTGACAAAGGAGAGAGAGCTGGTCAGACAAGGAGTAGGTGATGACTGAAGCTATAGCCATGCCAAAGAACACAGGGGAGAAGTTACCAGGAGGAAGCAAAGTTTCAGGAAGACAGGTAGAGATAAAGATAAGCAAAGATGTCTTTAGTGATGCACAAGGTAATTCTTTTTTTTTTTTTTTTTTTTTTTTAATATTTTATTGTACTTCAGGTGAAGGCTTACAGAACAGATAGTTTCTCATGTAACAGTAACACACATGCTGTTTTATGACATTGGTTAACAACC
>NW_004443994.1:3018764-3031632 GCF_000243295.1 Trichechus manatus latirostris
GTTTCAGGATTGTTGATTCTCTGTTTGGCTTAGTTTTTCGGATCTTTGTTGTGGAGGGACGGCGTGGTGCTTCTGCCTAGACCGCCATCTTGCCGGAGTCCTCTACACAAGGTAATTCTTAAGCCTTTCAATGAAGTAGTGGGTTGAAATTCTATCTGTAAAGACTTAAGGAGTAAGTAGTTATAAAAAATTGTATGAGTGAGTCAGGACTATTGCTAAAGAAAGAAATCCACTTTCAAACCTGGTGGAAGCAGATGATTAAAACATATGCTGTTTTCATGAATCATCTTCATCTTTCACTCTGGGATTCAGTTTTCCCTTTGTCTTTAACAGAGTCAGTGGGCTCCTTACCTTACCTCTCATTTATTGTTTTCTCCTCATGAAAATTACACATTTGCAGCCGTTTCTTAGCTGCAGTCAGAACAATATTGAGCAAGTTCCATCAAAAACAATGGTAATTTGTGAGCCATGCAGTACGGACAATGCCAAGATACAAAAAGACAATCCTAAAGTATTTCAAGCTCTTAACTTAGACCTCACGTCTCCTTGTGCTTAATTCAACTCAGAGCATAGCATAGGGCCCTCAGGAACCTTCTGCCCCCTAATAAGGTCAGGATTTTATCTGAATTAAGGATCCTTGGTGGCACAGTGGTTAAAGCGCTCAGCTGCTAACCAGAAGGTCATTGGTTTGAATGCACCAGCTGCTCCACGGGAGAAAGATGTGGCAGTCCACTTCTGTAAAGATTTACAGCCTTGGAAACCCTATGGGGCAGTTTACTCTAATCTACAGGGTTGCTATGAGTTGATTTGACAACAACGGGCCCACTTCCTGGCGCTTTCCGGATTTCCTAAACAACGACAAACACAACCAATTGCTATATAGTCGATTCTCACTCATAGCGACCCTATAGAGGACAGTAAACCTCGATAACAGAATTAGGATAATATGAAAGAAGAAGTATTGAGGGCAAGGCAGTGACTCAACAACTATAAAAGATTTGTTATGAGCTGGTGGTGTAGTGGTTAAGAGCTACAGCTGCTAACCAAAAGGTCGGCATTTTGAATCTGCCAGGCACTCCTTGGATACTCTATGGGACAGCTCTACCCTGTCGTATAGGGTCGCTATGAGCTGAAATGGACTCGCCGGCAAAGGGTTCGGTTTTTTTCAGGTGCTAGCGGGGAGGGTACATGTGTTTGACACAATTTCTCAACTAAGACCTTCAAATTTTACTTTTGGAAGAGAACTTAGAGACCACTTGCTGTCGGGTGTTGGGGGAGGAGGAAAAGTTCATTAGATCATTTTAATGAAATTAATTTTTTTTCAGGTTTGGAGGATAGTTTGAGAATCCTGATGAGGAAGCATCATGCTAGTTTTTAGACCTAACTTCCTGAAATAATTCACATAGTCACAGTGGACCTGGTTCCTCATTTATAGACCAGTAAGTGAGGGGAAGGGTGTGTCTTGGTCACTTATTAATACCCAGCACCTAACCCACGACCTAGTACTTAATACAGAATACACAATGAGGAGGGAACCTCTCATGCATTGCCCACTTGTTTCTGGCTGGATGCCGATCTGCTTGAACTAAGTATGTAAGTATCAAAGCAAATATTACCTCATAATTTTATAGAAACGGAGGGATAGAAAGATTTAATCACTTGTCCAAAATCACAGCATTAAAAGTAAACCGAACCCAAGCAGTTTTGATCTCAGACCCTCTTGTTGAACCACTTCACATAATGCTTCTCTGTGTTGCTGAGTTAATAATTATAAAAATAACAGCTTTTCTTTATTAATTGTTTTTTAAGAGCTAGATAAGTTCCATGTCATATTCAGTCCATGCAAAATAAGTAGTTTTGTCTTCACGCTATAGTGAAAACTGGGAGCTGAGGCAGGGTAAGTCTGCCAAAATTCACTAAGTAAGGCATAGAAGTGGGATGCAAAGTTTAAATTGTGTGTAACTTTAAACTCTACCATTTCTACCCTTCCACATTGCTTCTGTAAGGAAGGAAGATGAAGGGAGAAGGAAGGGAGAGATTTACAAGGTTCTCTGCTGACCCACTGTACCCAGGTAGTTCTCCTCATCCAGATGCCAGTGTCTGATTTTGACAAAGGAGATACATGTTCCCTTCCCCTTCCACTTTGCCATAATCTTTTTAAACATCTCTGGGTAGGTAGCACTTTAATTTGCTTTGGAAATTATAATATGTTTGGGTCTTTTGATTTTTTTGATTACTACTGTAACTGAACATATATATAATTATTTTTCACTGTATTCTCATCTCATAGTACATAGTACAAAGACTTCCTTGAGGCATAGGAGCCTGAGTTAGTGTTGTAATGAGAAGTAAAATGCATTTAGTGCCTACTATGTGGCAGGCGTTGTGCTAAATTCTTTAGAGGTGTTATTCATTAAGTTTAATTTATTCCTCAGTAGAAGCTTAGGATGTATGTATTATCATCCCCATTTTAAAGATGAATAACCACAGCTTAAAGACTTTTAATGACATTTTTAACACCAGTTCTTCAAACTACAGTACCTGGACAGTTGGTTCATTTTGAGTTTCTTCAAATGATGAGACAGTGTGTTAAAAGACGAAGGTTAAAATAAGTTCATTTGCCATCTAAGATACTCCACTGGTCTCACCCCTTTGGGAGCAAGGGAGAATGAGAGAACAGGATACAAGAAAAAGATTAGTCCAAAGGACTAATGGACCACAGCTACCAAGGCCTCCACCAGACTGAGTCCAGTACAGCTAGATGGTGCCCGGCTACCACCACTGACTGCTCTGACCGGGATCACAACAGAGGGCTCTGGACAGAGCTGGAGCAGGCTGTAGAACAAAATTCTAACTCACAAAAAAAAAAAAGACCAGATGTACTGACCTAAAGGAGACTGGAGAAACCCCGTGAGTATGGCCCCCAGACACCCTTTTAGCTCAGTGGTGAGGTCACTTCCGAGGTTCACTGTTCAGCCGGGGAGTGGACAGCCCCATAAAACCAAATGGGACTAATGAGGCACAGCAGTCTAGGGACAAAGGCTAGAAGGCAGAAAGGGACAGGAAAGCTGGTGATAGGGAACCCAAGGTTGAGTAAGGATAGTGTTGATGTGTTGTGAAGTTGTTAACCATTGTCATAGGGCAACATGTGTACTGTCTAATGAGAAACTATTTTGTTCTGTAAACCTTCATCTTAAGTGAGAATAGGAGCACAATCGGAAGAGTGTAGTCGGTGTCACTGAAATGTGCATGTAGAAATTTTTAAAATGATGTATCTTTGGCTATGTATATTTTCACCAAAAAAAAAAAAAAGGTCGAGAAGAGAGAGGATTGACATGTCATGGGGTTGATAACCAATGTCATAAAACAATATGTGTACTACTCTTTCATGAGAAACTATTTGTTCTGTTAACCTTCACCTGAAGTACAATTAAAAAAAAGAAAAAAGAGAAGAAGTAAACAACAACAAAAAAGTTCATTCACAGTTCTGTATTCTCTAAAGTGGACTACAGCACTCTGGTACTGTGGGTCTTTCCCTTTTCCCTCCCTGCCTTTGACAGTCTGATAATTTTATAAATGATCAATCTCTGGCCCTCTACCACTTTTTCTTACAAGGGAAAGAATTTTTGGTGTCGATTCAGGACAAGTGAAACTATTTTTACTGAGCACATGTCAGATTGAAAGTGAAAGCAGAGACTGGCTCTTAGTTTCTGGGAAATGGACCAGATGCAAAGAAAACAGCTTCATTGGGTTCTAGTATAACAAGTAGTAAGCAGTTATCTGTGTTTTATTTTTATGTCAGGGCTGCTTGAATAATTCTCTAGGGGGTTTTTCTTTTCAACTCTGCATGAAAGGAAGCTAAATTTCCCTACTTTCTAGTTTTCTTGGAGTTGTTGTCTTGCACATCCTTATATCCTTCCAATAGATGATCACGGGTTAAATTATTTCACTGTTTAGTATTATTACATTAAAAAATCCATATATGTATATATGTTTAGAAAAAGGCTTGGAAGAATTTGTATCACCATATTAAGTCCACTTAATTCACACTAATAGACGAGAACAGTTTTCTGGAACACTTTTGCATTCATTCATTCTGTCCAGATTTTATAGAGGACCAGCCATGTGCTGTAGCTATTGTGAGAGTCATACGTCAACATTAAGCTGGATACAGCAGTTAAAGGAAGAAATGAGAGAAAGAAAAAGAACGCTGCTCAATGCATTGCACAGATTGAGCTGTATGAGGCACAAATGTGAAATAACGGCTTTCAATCTGCCACATCACTTACTCTTTTTCAACCCTTGATCACAACTTTGGCAGGTCCTAGAGCTTTCTGATCTTTTCAGATGTAAAAATTCCAGTCAAGGCCAATTGAATCTAGTTTCAAAGACCATAGCGTCTCCTCTCCCAAGCTCAGACTTGATCAGTCAGACTGGAGGTTAGGGGTGGCGGTGGGGTCTGCCCTTTTACTTTCTTCCTTCCCCTTCACTTTTGGGATTTCTTTTTTCTTCTTGCAAAATACTGGAGATGGTTAGAAATCTTCTTTCTTAGCTTATCTTCTGATTCATCTGACCAAGTTTGCTCTGAGAAAATCACCTCTAGCACACTGTGAGGGTGTGATTCTCCACATCCTCTCCGAAACCAGGGGTTATTCTTTCATGCGTTGGTTAAACTGGTGAGGAAGATGATAGCTTGTCTTTTCACCAAATAATATCTTTTTTACAAGTTTTTTCGAACATCTTTTAATATTTTTACTGTTCATATGCAATTCTTAAGATCTGTGCTAAAATATTTTGCCCAAGTGGCCTCTAGGAACAGAGAAATTTAAAAACCCTCTTCTATAATTATTTACACACACAAGGGGACAGACAAAGCAAAGATGACAAGTAGAGTGATGGAGAGAAACTGATGTTCAGAAAGATTGTTGTTGACTGTCTCTGAAGTCTGAAAACCAAGTCACTTTATCATTAAGATGTTAATGAGCTTCATTTACATATTTCAATTATACATATTCTTTCCTATATGTACTATATATTTATGTGCGTGTACATATATATGTACTTATTATTTTCTATATAAATAAAATAAAGTTTCTTTTGCTGCTGTATCATTATGGTAAAACAGCTGGGTAGGTTTCTATAATATTTGGAGCGTATATCTCTTAAAGATTAGGTACGTATCTCTTAAATATGGTCTAAATGACACTTACTCTGGCAACCCTGGAGGACATCTCTACAAGGTAGTCAGTCAATGTTCAGGGGTCTAAAATTGCATTATAAGGACAGGTATGTGATCCAGAAGGACGTGTCACATAAATCAATACATATTGGATCAAGAAAACAAAGAATGCCTGCAAATATGGTCCTGAATTTTAGAGTCCTATGAACATGCTCTGAATTTCAGGTGTGGACTGTGTTTATATGAAGCTGCTTTTTACATAAAGAACTCCATTCTGTGTGCTCTAGGGGCACAACCGCAGGGCTTTGTTTATTCAACTGGGGTTCTTGATTCTCTTATACAATGGAGGCAAGTTAGAAAGGCCATAGACAATATGTGTGGGTGTAGAGAGAATGTCCTGTGTTTATGGCATTATGCTAGGTGCTGAGGGATATATAAAGATTGTTTAGACATAATCGCTACCCTAAATAAGATCTACTCTACTGAGTGAGATGGACTTACACCCAAACAATAAAAGTAAAGGAATGGAGAGGACAGGCGGAAGGAGCACTGAATACTGAAGCAGTCAGCCTTAAGACCAGACAATGGAAAATTTGAGTCTTTTACCCAAGAAGAATTTATTTTGATGTCAGTTATCTAAAATAAATCAAAATTTAATTTTCTTGAATAGCTAGACAGTTGTTCTTATTCATATTCAAATTTGTTTCTCCATCATGCATTTTTTTCTTTTTCTGTTTATTCATATTGAATAAACTCAGTACCTCACTGTAAAATGATGATAATTTATACTTCGATTTCATATCTGATACTGGAATTCTTTCTCAATACATTGTTTTGACTCCTCTTACCAATCTGAGAGACAATTAGGATCGCTTGCTAAAGATCCTCCAGAATTTAAAGACTGTATTTTAATACATCAGGCAAGTATAAACTGATTTATACATAATTAATTAATTTATAGACATTTAATATTTATATTAATTTAAATATAGATATTTATAATTGTAGATTTTTATAGACATTTGTAGATAATTTGAAAGCATATTCCCTTCACATTTTGACCCTGAGGAAAGACATAATTGTAAAAAATACGAACACGTCCCCTCTTGCATGAAAACTGTCTTTGAATTTATCTCAATCATTCAATCAAGAGATTCCTGCTGGGTTTGTGTTTTGTTGGCAAGCAAAAGGCTATAATAGGGAAGGCTGGCCTCTCCTAATCCATCATCCTATCAAATATATCCAAAGAAATGTATACATTGATTGACAGACTTGTGACCTCTTCTGGAGTCAGGAGTACTAGGGAAAGGCCACATGATGGTGAGGAATTGTCCTGAAGAGAGAACTCAAAAGAGATGATAAGACCAAGACTCCTGATTGTATGTTAGAAGAAGAAAAAAATAGTGGGCTACATTTTAAGGTACAGTCTATATGTATAGAATTTTTGCTTCCAAGGTATGGACTAAAACCCAGGACTATATTACATCGTATTGTTGGCACTGACTCTCAAAGACATGACACTAGGATATGCCATTAAATATGATTTTGGCTATTAGACAGCAGTATCTTTTCTTTTTCATGCCAAGGACACCTTCCTCAATTTTAATTTTTTTTAATAAATTTTATTTTGTTGTTGTGGTTGAGAATATACACAGCCAAACATACATCAATTCAACAGTTTCTACAGGTCCTACTTAGTGACACGGATTACATTCTATGAGTTGTGCAACCATTCTCATTCCCCTTCTCTGAGTTGTTCCTCCCTCATTCACATAAACTTACTGCTCCCTAAAGTTCCTATCTAATCTTTCCAGTTGCTGTTGTCACTTTCATCCCATATATCCATTGTCATTGAGTAGATTCGGACTCACAGTGACCCTATAGGACAAAGTAGAACTGCCTCGTAGGGTTTCCAAAGAGCAGATGGTGGATTTGAACTGTTGACCTTTTGGTTAGCAGCTGTAACACTTAACCACTGGCCAACCAGGGCTCCTCTGATCCCATATAGATAGTTCTTAAGAGATTATAATGCTCAAGGCAGACCTTTTTAACTAGTTAAGCTAAACTAATATTTGGTTTTAAGAAGACTTCAGGGATCTTTTGGTTTAAGGCTTAAAGATTATCTCAGGGCAATAGTTTAAGGGGTTCATCCACCCTCCATGGCTCCAGAAAGTCTAGAGTCCATGAGAATTTGAAATTCTGTTCTGCATCTTCCTCCTTTGGATCAAGATTCTTCTATGGAATCTTTGATCAAAATGGTCAGTAATGGTAGCCGGGCACCATCTAGTTCTTCTAGTCTCATGGCAGAGAAGGCAGTTGTTCATGGAAGCAATTAGCCACACATTCCATCTCTTCCTTCTATTCCTAACTTTTCTTTTTCTTCTGTTGCTCCAGGTCAATACGACCAATTTTTGTGCCTTGAATGGCTGCTTGCAAGCTTTTGAGACCCCAGGCACTATGCAATGAATTAAGAGATAGAGCAGAAATGCTAAACATGTTATTACATCAATTAACTGGGATGTCCCATGAAACCATGACCCTAAACCTCTAAACCAAAGAACCAAATCCCGTAAGGTGTTTGGTTGTACATAAGCAGCCTCTGCAGCTACTCTTTTTTTTTTATTTTATTTTTGTCCTTGTTATAAATATGTCACTCAACTTTTGCCAATTCAACCTTTTACAGGTATACAACTTATTGACAGCAATTACAATTCAATATTAATTTCTCTAAGAATTTTAAAATATGTTTTGCTAACTCTAGAAAATATTTTTAAATCAAAAAATAATGCAAGCACTAGCAAAAAACTGTAGCATAGCTTACAAAATTAGAAGACTTAGCTTAAAATGGCCTAAGTTTAGGATGTTTAGAATCTAAACTCTACGACATCTGGGTAAGACCATTAAATGTGTTTCTCAAGCACATCACTAAGGATCCTGGTTTCTTTTTCTTTTTTTTTTGACTACCCCATTTGTATGTTACTTTCCTTGCTGGCTGCCTTCATGTTTCCAAAAGAGCTGCTGCAGTTTTGGGCATGTGAGGGAGACTCCACATGCTAAGAAAGAAAAGTCACTATTTTTTCCCATGTGACCTTTATTCTCTGTGAAGAAGACATTTTCCTGCAACAGCCTTGGGACCACAGTGCAGAGGAATGAAATGACCATGAGTTACACAAACCAGTTACAATTCTTTATTTTATACGTATCCATTAACTTCCCAGTGTCCCTGGGGGCACAAACAGTTAGCACTCGACTACGGACCTAAAGGTTGGAGATTCAAACTCACCCAGCAGTGCCACAGAAGAAAGGCCTGGCCATCTGCTTCCATAAAGATTACATCCAAGAAAACCCTATGGAGCAATTTTATTCTGTAACACATGGTGTCACCATGAGTTGGAATCGACTTGACGGCAAGGGGTTTGGTTTTTCTTTTTTACGGTATTAACTTTCCACTTCATCAAGTAAGGAGATTAGTACATCTGCACATTCCTTCCATCTCCTATTCAATGATGCAAAAATTCAGCTTTACAATCACTATGAAAAAGATGGGTTTATTCCAGGAAGGGAAAACCAAGGTCTTTAAATGACCACCTTGTAATGCCTAATTAAATCCTGAAAGAAGAAGACATACCCCTTCTTCCCTTCATTCCCTGTGTAGGTGGGTTGTGGTGTTTGTCCAGTTACATCTAAAAGTATCCATGATCTAACCTGTCTTCACTTGGTTTCCTCAGCACTGTTTTCTAGGTTGAGTAGAACTGTTCACTACTCTGACCGTGCCCTCCTATGTACCTGCAGGCAAGGTTCTCCATATGTTCTAGTAAAGACTGATCACTCTTTAGCAGTTCCTTTATATTACATACGGCTGCCTACAGTCCAAATACCATTCATCGAATGGTCCATATTCCTTCACTAATGTGAAATGCCAGAGTTATCATGTAATTAATTTCTGTATGACTTTGCATCAATTTCTAAACTTTCAAGTCTGTTTTATTGCTGTTTGAATATTCAGGTACCAGTAGCACAGTGCTAATTGTTGAGATATTTTAACCGCTGCTTAGAGTTAGTACTCCTTCAGTAATCATCTTTTTACTGAATGGCAGTGGATATTTTTGTTCATGGTTTTCCAAGTAAACTTTAAATTGTCTCCTCCCCTGTCATGGTTTGAATTATGTCCCCCAAAAATGTGTGTATTAATTTGGCTGGGCCATGATTCCCAGAATTCTGTGGTTGGCCTCCATTTTGTGATTGTAATTTTATATTAAAGAGGATTAGGGTGGGATTGTGACACCGCCTTTACCCAGGTCACATCCCTGACAGTGTAAAAGGAGTTTCCCTGGGGTGTGGCCTGCACCACCTTTTATCTCTGAAGAGATAAAAGGAAAGGGAAGCAAGCAGACAATTGGGGGACCTCATACCATCAAGAAAGCAGCGCCAGGAGCAGAGCGTGTCCTTACCAGGGTCCCTGCGTAGAGAAGCTCCTAGTCCGGGGGAACACCGAAGAGAAGAAGGCCAACAGAGAGAAAAAGACTTCCCTGGAGCTGACGTCCTGAATTTGGACTTTTAGCCTACTTTAACTGTGAGGAAATAAACTTCTCTTCATTAAAACCATCCACTTGTGGTATTTCTGTTATAGCGGCACTAGATGACTAAGACATCCCCATAGCTTCTTAAATTCTCAAGGGGTTTGCAGAGACTCATGGCCTGCTATGTATTTTCCAAGCTGTATTCAAAAATGAAATGGAATGCATAAATACCAATATCCTAGGCATTAGTGAGCCGAAATGGACTGGTATTTGCCATTCTGAATTCGGAAATCATTTGGTCTACTATGTCAGGAATGAAAAATTGAAGAGGAAGTCATTGCATTCATCGTCAAAAAGAGCATTTCAAGATCTATCCTGAAGTACAACACTGTCAGTGATAGGAAAATATCTATACGCCTACAAGAAAGACCAGTTAAAACAATTATTATTCAAACTTATGCACCAACCACTAATGCCAAAGATGAAGAAATTGAATATTTTTACCAACTTCTGCAGTCTGAAATTGATCAAACATGCAATCAAGATGCATTGATAATTACTAGTGATTGGAATGCAAAAGCTGGAAACAAAGAAGAAGGAACCAAACCAAAAAACCGAACCCATTACCATCGAGTCGATTCCAACTCCTAGCAACCCTACAGGAACAGTAGTTAGAAAATATGACCTTAATAATAGAAACGATACCAGAGATTGCATTATAGACTTTTGCAAGACCAACAACTTCTTCATTGCAAATACCTTTTTTCACCAACATAAACGGTGACTCTACATGTGGATCTTACCAGATGGAATACACAGTAATCAAATTGACTACATTTTTGGAGAGAGACAGTGGAAAATTTCAATATCATCAGTCAAAACAAGGTCAGGAGCCGACTGTGGAGCAGAACATCAATTGCTCATATGTAAGTTCAAGTTGAATCTGAAGATAATTAGAACAAGTCTACGAGAGCCAAAGTATGACCTTGAGTATATTACACCTGAATTTAGAGACCATCTCAAGAATTGATTTGACGTGTTGAACACTAATGGCAGAAGACCAGACGAGTTGTGGAATAACATCAAGGACACCATACATGAAGAAAGAAAAAATCATTAAAAAGACAGAAAAGAAAAAAAAGATCAAAATAGATGTCAGAAGAGACTCTGAGACTTGCTCTTGAACATAGAGTAGCTAAAGCAAAAAGAAGAAATGATGAAGTAAAAGAGCTGAACAGAAGATTTCAAAAGGCATTATAATGACATGTGCAAAGACCTGGAGTTAGAAAACCAAAAGGGAAGAACACGCTCAGCATTTCTCAAGCTGAAAGAACTGAAGAAATAATTCAAGCCTCGAGTTGCAATATTGAAGAATTCTATGGGGAAAATACTAACCTACACATGAAGCAGCAAAAGAAGCTGGAAGGAATACACAGAGTCACTGTACTGAAAAGAATTGGTTGACGTTCATCCATTTCAGGAGGTAGCATATGATCAAGAACCAATGATGCTGAAGGAAGAAGTGCAAGCTGCACTGAAGACAGCTACCTGGCCAACCAACTGGAGAAGATCCATATTTGCACCCATTACAAAGAATGGCCACCCAACAGAATGTGGAAATTTCTGAACAATATCATTCATGTCACACACAAATAAAATTTTGCTGAAGATCATTCAAAAACAGTTGCAGCAGTACATCAAAAGGGAACTTCCAGAAATTCAAGCTGGATTCAGAATAAGATGTAGAACCAGGATACCATTGCTGATGTCAGATGAATCCTGGCAGAAAGCAGAGAATACCAGAAAAATGTTTATGAATGTTCTACTGACAATGAAAAGGCACTTAACTGTGTGGATCATAACAAATTATGGATAACATTGTGAAGAATGGGAATTCCAGAACACTTAATTGTGCTCATGAGAAACCTGTACATAGATCAAAAGGCAGTCGTTCGAACAGAACAAGGTGATACTGCAAGGTTTAAAATCAGGAAAGGTGTATGTCAGGGTTATATCTTTCAACCATTCTTATTCAGTCTGTATGCTGAGCAAATAATCCGAGAAGTTGGACTATATGAAGAAGAACAGGGCATCAGGATTGGAGGAAGACTCATTAACAACTTTCAATATTTAGGTGACACAACATTGCTTGCTGAAAATGAAGAGGACTTGAAACTCTTATTGATGAAGATCAAAGTCTACAGCCTTTAGTAAGGATTACACTTAACATAAAGAAAACAAAAATTCTCACAACTGGACTAATAAGCAACATCATGATAAATGGAGAAAAGATTGAAGTTGTCAAGAATTTCATTTTACTTGCATCCACAATCAACGCCCATAGAAACAGAAGTCAAAAAATCAAATGATGCATTGCATTGGGCATATCTCCTGCAAAAGACCTCCTTGAAGTGTTAAAAAGCAAAGATCTCACTTTGAGGATTAAGGTGCACCTGACTCAACCCACTGTGTTTTCAATCTCCTCATATATTCGATGGGCAAAAACAAAATCAAATAGTCTGCTGTTGTAGACAAAGGTACTGCTCAGAAGCACGTCCAGTGCAAAGATCCATGAGTCATTCTTAGGGCCATTAGTCCTGTTTTGTTTATGGGGCTGTCCAAACCCCAGCCGAACGGTGAACCCCTGGAGTGACTTCACGTCTGAGCTAAAAGGGTGTCCGGAGCCATACTCTTGGGGTTTCTAGAGTCTGTCAGGCCAGTAAATCTGGTCCTTTTTTGCAAGTTAGAATTTTGTTCTATATCCTTCTCCAGTTCTGTCCAGGACCCTCTGTTGTGATCCCAGTCAGAGCAGTCAGTGGTGGTAGCGGGGTACCATCTTGCTGCACTGGACTCAGTCTCGTGGAGGCCATGGTAGCTGTGGTCCATCAGTCCTTTGAACTAATCTTTTTCTTGTATCCTGTTCTCTTCATTCTCCCTTGCTCCCAAAGGGGTGAGACCAGTGGAGTATCGTAGATGGCTGCCAACAGGCTTTTAAGACCCCAGACGCTACTCACCAAGGTAGAATGTAGAACATTGGCTTTATAAACTGTGTTTTGGGAAATGAGCTAGATATTCCCTGAGACCATGGTCCCCACAGCCCTCTGCCCAGCAATTCAGTCCCTCAGGGAGTTTGGATGTGTCTATGGAGCTTCCATGACCTTTCCTTGTA
>NW_004443994.1:3031732-3070049 GCF_000243295.1 Trichechus manatus latirostris
TTTCATTTCTTATTTGGGTTATATGCGTCCTCTCCTGTTTTTATTTTGTCAGTCTGGCCACAGGTTTGTTGATTTTGTTGATCATTTCAAAGAACCAGCTTTTGGTTTTGTTGATTCTTTCTATTGTTTTTCTGTTCTCTATTTCATTTATTTCTGCTCTGGTCTTTATTATTTCCTTTCTTCTAGTGGCTGTGGGCTTTTTTGGTGTTCTCTTTCTATTTGTTGGAGTTTTGTAGTTAAAGTTTTGATTTTGTCCCTTTCGTCTCTTTTGATGTGTGCATCTACTGCTATAAATTGTCCTCTGAGGACTGCCTTTACTATGTCCAAAGGGTTTTGGTATGATGTATTTTCATTCTTGTTTGATTCTCAGAATTTTTTTATTCCATCTCTGATTTCTTCTATTAGCCAGTGGTGTGTAAGCAGGGTGTTATTCAGTTTCCATGTAACTGATTTTTTTCCCTTGCTCTTCCTGTTGTTAATTTCTACCTTGATGGCATTGTGGTCAGAGAAGATACTTTGTATTATCTCAGCATTTTGGATATTGTTGAGGATTGCTCTGTGGCCTAAGATGTGCCGTATTCTGGAGAACGTTCATGTGCATTGGAAAAGAATGTGTACTTTGCTGCTGTTGGGTGGAGTGTTCTATATACGTCTATGTGGTCAAGTTGTCTGACTGTGCCCTTTAGGTCTTCCGTATCTTTGCTGAGTTTCTTTCTAGATATTCTGTCCTTTACCGAGAGTGGTGTGTTGAAGTCTCCTACTATTACTGTGGAACCGTCCATTTCTCTTTTCAGTGCCATTAGAGTTTGTTTTATGTATTTTGGAGCCCTGTAATTGGGTGTGTAGATGTTTATTATGGTTATGTCTTCGTGATGGTTCGTCTCCTTAATCATTATATAGTGTCCTTCTTTGTCTTTTATGGTGGATTTTGTTTTAAAGTCTATTTTATCTGAGATTAATATTGCTGCTTATGCTCTGTTTTGGTAGATGTTTGCTTGATATATTTTTTCCATCCGTTTATTTTTAATAAATTTATGTCTTTGTTTTTAAGGTTTATCTCTTGAAGACAGCATATTGATGGTTCCTGTTTTTTTTTTATCCATTCTGTCACTCTCCATCTCTTTATGGGTGCATTTAGGCCATTTACATTCAGTGTAATTACTGATAGATGTGAGTTTATTGCTGTCATTTTGTAGTGTTTTTTTGTGGTGCTGATGTTTTCTTTGTTCCTCTCACTCTCCTGTGTTGAATTCCTTTTGTTTGTGGATTTGTTTTTTACTGAGACTTTATGTTTTTCTTCTTCATTTTGATGAGTAGTTTGTTCACTTTCTTTGTGGTTGCTTTGAAATTTAACCTTATCGTCCTAGATTTGAACCAGTCTATTATTACTTGGTATCGCCTTGCCTTCCTCTGCATTAGAAGATTCTATACCTACACTGTTTATTCCCTCTTTTATTGTTCTGATGTTGTTATTTACAGATTAACCTCTCTGGTTGCCTGTTGTAATTCTTTGGTTTTGGATAGTCCATAAGAGTTCATTTCCTAGGTTGGTATCTGGCTAGTACAATCCTGTGTCCTAGATTCAGCCTGTGGTCTGACGTTTGTTTTCAGATTGAAGAACTCCCTTTAATAAGTTTTGTAAGCTTGGTTTGGTTTGTATATAGTGCCTTAATTTCTGTTTATCTGGAAATGACCTAATTTCAGTATCATATTTGAACAAAAGTTTTACAGCATATGTTATTCTTGGCTGACAATTTTTTTCTTTCAAGGTTTTTTATATGTCATCCCGTTGCCTTCTTGGCTGCATTGTTTCTGCAAAATAATCCGAGCTTAGTCTTATTGCTTTTCATCTGTATGTGACTTTTTGTTTTTCTCAAGCTGCTCTCAGGATTCTTTGTTTGTCCTTGGTTTTAGTGAGTGTGGTTATGATATGCCTTGGTGATTTTCTTTTGGAGTCTATCCTATATGGGGTTCGTTGAGCTTCCTGGATGGTCAGCTTTTCATCTTTCATGATATTGGGGAAGTTTTCTGTCAGCAATTCTTCATGATGCTCTCTGCGTTTTCTGTTTTCTCCCCCTGTCCTGGAACTGTGATCACTTGCAAATTTTTGCTTTTGATCGTATCCCACATAATTCTCAGGGTTTCTTCATTCTTTTTTCTGATTTTTTCTCAAAGTTGTATCCATGTGTTTGTCTTCAATTTTGTTGTTCCTGTCTTCCATCATTTCATACCTGCTCCTCAGCCCTTCTATGACGTTGTCCATTTCTGAAATCTTGTTGCTTATCTTTTGGATTTGTAATTATTGTTTTTGTATGATTTCTAGTTGTGAATTTATTTTAGCATTTTGTTCCTGTATTATTTTCTTAAATTCTTCCATTTTTTTTTCTGTATTTTCCATGCATTTGTCTGTCGTTTCCATGAATTTGTCTATTTTTTTCCTCATTTTTGTCTGCTTTTTTATTCAACTCTTGGATAATTCTGAATAGTAGAGATTTGAATTCCCTATCAGGTAGTTCTAGTGCCTTTTCTTCTACTGGAAAGTCATCTGGTGTTTTATTTTGGACGCCTACTGGAACCATCCTGTCCTGTTTTCGTGTATGTTTTGATATTGTCTGCTGTCTTTGGGGCATTCAGTAGTTATTTTCCTTGTTTATTGATTGTAGATTTATTTGTTTCATCCTGCATTTTTGTTTTGTTTGGTTATGTCTGAGCAAGTGGGCTGTGCATTCTTTGTTGTTTGCTCGTCTGTGGGCACGATACTTTTCGCCTCCTTCTCCAATGGGCAGGGTCCGTCACTCAGGTATGGTACAGCAGGTCAGGTGCAGCTGAAGGGGAGTTTCTGGGATGGGTTTTTTGTGGCACATACTAGGGTCGACAGGGCAGGCTGGTAATCAGTGCAGGGCAGGTTCTGTTAGGCATTGCCTGCGCTACTTGGGGTTGTGATGTTCAGCACACAGTGAAGGTAGGAAGGAAGGAGGAGGGAGACTGTGATGTGTGGACCTAAGATGGTTATGGGGAAGAGGAGAGAGGAACAGGAGCCAAAAACATACACACGAACAAAAAAGAGTGCTAAGGGAACTTGCTATTGGAGTGGAGAGATGAGAGACTGAGAAATGGAGAAAAACAAAAATGGAAAAAAAGAAAACACGTAAAAGAAAAAATGTATAAATTGAGAAACTAGAGATGAAGAAAGACAAAAAGTAAAGAGAAGAAAACAAAACACAAACAAAAAAAAACAAAAAGAAAAAAAAAATGTCCCCAGAGATGTCGCTGTGCGTCTGCACAGAGTGAGGGAATATCTCCCAAGCCATGCAGCGCTGACTGGTCAGAAGGAGCTCCCAAGCTGAGAAAAGAAAAGCAAAACAATCAAACAAATCAAAACAGAACAAATCAAAACAGAACAAATCAGAGCAAACAAACAAACAAACAAAAAAGCCCTGGGGTCCCACCAGCATGGCGGCACTGGCTGGGAAGCAGTTCCACAGTCAAGTGGCACCTTGTAGCACCCCAGGAAGAAACAAAGATGGTCATGGAGCCAGGTATTTGAAAGAAAGGAGGGGGAGGTGGTGAGAGGTAAGGAAGAAATCTAAAGAAATGGAAAGAAGGAACACTAGCAGTCAACAAATGGCACTCATAGAGCTGGCCAGTGTGGGCCAGTGAAATCCATGTGACACCATGGTGATGCCAGTGCTTCCCGGCCAAGAGACTGTGGCTGCTGGAAGCAGAGGAGACTGAGTAGGGGTGAAGAAGGGTGGGAGCGGAAAAGCATATATCGTTGGTTACCAGTTGTTCCTTCCTCTGCTGGAAGGTCCGTGAAGCTGCTTTCTCGTACCCCCTGTTCGCCGATCTCTGATAGGAGTCCAAGATGGTGGATCCGTGCTGCAGTAGCTGATAGGGGACCTCTTCATGTATCTCTCCTCACTCTCTGTTCTCTGTCAGTTTCTGATTCCATTTGGTGCTTGGCTGAGTTCTTTATCTCTTTGTTTGGTGCTTAGAGTTTCAGGACTGACGTGTGACTCTGCTTGACTTAGTTTTTTGGATCTTTTCTGTGAAGGGATAGCACGGTCCTTCTGACTATAGCACCATGTTGCCCGGAAATCCTAAGTTCTTTCTTAAGAAACAATTTGTGCCCCTATTCAACTCATTCTCTTAAACTTGCAACTACATTACATCACAGAATTAATGTAATTTCTATTAACATGTGTAGTGTTATCTGACACTCAAGAGGAACAAAAAAGCATGCAGTTTATAAGTAGAATTAGAGAGAGGGCTGAGACAAGAGCCCTATGTTTTCTGTTCATCTTTATACAGTGCCTCCTTTTCCTTATTTGAGTTCCGAATTAATTGAAAACCACCTAAGTGGACAAGGTATCAACTTGGGAAGTACACAGTGGGCAGTCATTCTAGTCAATTAGTCATTCTTTGTTATTGTTAGGTGCTGTCGAATGTCATTCTAGTCAATTAGTCATTCTTTGTTATTGTTAGGTGCTGTCGAATTGGTTCTGACTCATAGCAACCCTATGTACAACAAAATGAAACACTGCCCTGTCCTGAGCCATCCTCACAATTGTTATGCCTGAGACAATTGTTGCAGCCATTTTGTCAATCTATCTCATTGAGAGTCTACCTTTTCTTTGCTGATCCTCTACTTTACCAAGCATGATGTCCTTCTCCAGGGACTGATCCCTCCTGAAAACATGTCCAAAGTGTGTACTTTGGACACTCTAGTCTAATTCTGCTCAAACAGGCTTCCAGTACCAACGTAGTGAGATCTGAACTGGAAATGCAGATGAGGAATCCATGATTTGGACCCTTGTGCAGGTAGTTAAGGAGATTTGATTTGTTAGACAACAGAAATCAATTGTAGTTGAGATGGATAATAACAAAGACAAATGAAATATTTAGGAAAATCAGTGTGGTTTTGGAATACAGAAGTAATTAGTCACTGAGATTTAGAGTAGTTAGGGAGTTTTTAGAATTTTAGAACTTGAAAGGACTCAAGTGATTATGTAGTCCAACTCACTTATTTTTAGATAATGCAGGTAAAACCCAGAAACTGTCACTGGTTTGCACAGCTAGTTAGATGTACAGCCTGCGCTTATCAAAGGTCCTCTGACTCCTAGCCTGGGGTTCTGTGGGTTACACTGACCTTGTCCACAGGGCAGCAGTTTGATGTAATTGGGTTACCTACAGGGTGGAAGTAGTCAGAAATAGAATAAAAGAGATTTGATAAATCTTGGAGAGTAAATGGATGAGATAGCTGGGGAATAGGCAGGAAATAATGAGCACTCTGAGGTTTCATATCTTGGCAAAAAAGAACTGTAATTTCCAGCATGTCAATGCAGATTTTGATATACTAGTTATCTTTGTTCACCTTTCTTTTCCCCCTATCATATTCACTCTTCACTGCTCCACGCCTTTACTTGTACCTCAGCACAGTGACCTTAATGGCCTTCATGACCAGGACTCCCTTTGAGTAGAATTCAACCAGTGGGACATACCAGGAGAGCAGAAGGTAGGCATGTGTCTCTTCACCTTTGCTGGATAACAGTGTTCTAGGGCTCAGTTCTTCTACCTCTATTCATAGCTCCTTTTATGCATACCCATGCCACTTTATGGTATCCACTCTCTGCTTGGGTTATAATGGCTATCCTGCTATTGCTACTCACTGGATGTTTCCTCATCCCCTATTGATTCCCTTTTCTCTGCCCATGCGCTTGTAAGTGCTCTTCACTGATCCTTTGAGTGGGTAATCTGTGTCCTGCTAGGACCTTGACTGCTACATTAGCTTTGCTGGATTTTCTCCACCCTTTTCCCTCTGTATTTTCCTCTTCACCCTTCTCTTCTTCAAGCAAATAATGAGTTATGTGTTCATTGCCTCTGGAGGGGGATATAACAGAAAAAACTGGTGAAACTTTCTAGTTTTTCTTTCCAAAGGCCTACACCTAAAGGGGGAGAGGATTTGAGGGCCATGTCCAGGAACCTGCGGATGATATATCCTGTGCATTAGCCCAAGATTTTGAATGTCTGCCATATGCAATGCTCCTTCATCTAAGAGTAGAAGTGGTCATGATAAAATACCTAGGAGAGCATGGTTCAGCATGGTTCGGGCCATTCAATTCTGACACCCTGTGTTTTCTCCAAGGAGAAGGCATAAAACAGTGGTCTGCACTCTTCTATATCATGATAATTTTTGATGCTTGCTGATTAATATAGAGTAAGTCCAACTCTAGTGCCCTCAGTGAGAAATGACAAAGTATTATTGGAGGCCATAACCCTCAGTTTCCAGAGGTATAAACAGGCAAAGCAAGTCATTGCCAGGGAGAGAGTAGTGACCAGGTCCTGCTCATGGACTTTGACTTAGAGTGAATCTCTATTTATATTCTTCCTATGATAGTGAGTGGTGGTAGAGTCACGTGTAAGATGTTTACAATATTTTGAGGGCAGAAACTTTATCAGTAGAGTACTGGGAAATCACCTAGTTGTTACCTGATGCTATTGTGAGTAGAAAATAAAAATTATATCATTGAAACTCCTTAACTGTTATCTGCCTCTGGATGTTCTGAACTATAATCCAACAAAAAAAAAAAAAAAAAAAACCTTAAGAGTTCTTTTTTTTGGGGGGGTGGGGAGGTGCAGCAAGGAAAAGTATCCCTCCCTGACTGGTGGTCATGACTTTGTCTAAAAGAAAGAGAATGTTTTGTTTAGAAGCCAATGGGAGATTGGGAAGCAAGAAGGAAATAGGGAGAAAGGAAGGGAGGGGAAAAAGGGAAAGAGAATAATAGAAAAAGAGAGTGACAGGAGTTGGATGGATAGGATCCTGAGAATTTATAGGACTCTGGTTCAATACCTAGTGGTGTTGGGGTAGAGAGAGTAAGACATTAGAAAAAGTGGCTTCATTGTTTGCATAGGATGAAAGGACAAACACGACCATGAAAAGATTCTCAAAAAAAAAAAAAAAAAAAAAAAATCAATAAGAACAAAAGAGACAACCCATAGTTAAAACAAAACAGAACAAAAAAACCTTACAAAATAGGAAATCCATATGGCAAATAAAGAAGTGAAGAGCTGTTCAGACTTATTTATAGCAGTACATACGACATACAGTCTTAAGACTTCCAAATGGTTTAAAAATTTGACTTTACCAAGTGTTGATAAGGATATAGAGAATTCTCAATTGCTGTTAATAAGCATGTAATTTTCACATAAATTTTAGGAAGCAAATTGATACTAGAAAGTCTGAAGACCCACCTACCCTCTGATCTAGCAGTCTACTTCTAGGTATATTACACAAGAGAAGCTTGTGTACATGTGCAAAGGTTATAAGTGCAAGAAAATAGTGACAGCCTGTTCATAAAAGATTAAAACTGGATAAAATACAAATGTTCCTCAACAATAAATAGGTAAATTTTGGTATCTTCATATAGTGGCATATGTTACAAGAAAAAGTCAAAACCTGTTGTCATCAAGTTGATTTTGACTCATAATGACCCTATATGACAGAGTAGAACTGCCCTGTAGAGTTTCCAAGACTGTACTCTTTATGGAAGCTGGATGCTACATCTTCCTCCTGTGGAGCAGCTGGTGGATGCCAACCACTGACCTTTCAGTTAGCAGCCGAACACTTAATCACTATGCCACGATGGCTCCTGGCATACTATGCAGTGAAAATAAATTATGGACACATATGATAAAGTAGGTGAATTCTATAAATTTCTTGATGAGACATACAAGCAAGACACAAACTAATGCTCTGTAGACCTTTATCTAAGCACAATTAAAAAAAAAAAAGTTCCCTCTGGGCACTGCTTTGCTGAATCCCAGAGGTTTTGGTATGTTGTATTTTCATTCTCATAAAGTCTTCATGGAGAAAGCAGATCAGAGGGATGGAGATAGAGGAAGAAAGAGTGAGAGGAAAGAAGAGGGAATAGGGTTAGCAAAATACAGAGAGAGATAACATTGTTTGAATGCTTGGATCCAGCTGTCCTTAAAGCCAGCTGGAAGCCTAAACTGATGAACTGCCACCGTGGGTTTCTGTCCTTTGCAACATCAGATGGCAAGCTGTAATGGTGGTATTCTGATGATTAATCTCAATATTCAGTTTATAACTCAAATGTTAGTTGAGTGCACTCTCTTTGATGAGCACCTAGGACATATCTGATATAACAGGCTCCCCAAACATGCTTATTGAAGGAAAGAGTATGGCTAGTCCCCAACTTACAACATATTCGAGTTATGGCAAACCACTTATGAATGTACTTTTTTTTTTTTATATCTTATGATTACTAATATGTACTACATACAATGTTGCAGCATGTAATTTGCTGATGTTATCGTTCTCAGATGTTCACTTGCAGATGTTCTATTTTACGATGTATTGTTCAAAATACTGCCATAGCAATAATAATGAAAACCGAAAAAAAAAAAAAAAATGAGGTATTTGACTTACAGAACCAACTTACGATGGAGTTGTTGGAACAAAACCCTGGAATGGGAGACTCAGAAGAAGCATAGTGAGCCCTTTCAGGAGCCCCATGTGTGAGCTTGGATTATTGGCAGGACTGTGGAGATTGACACACATTCAAAGCGGTGTGGTTGGTCGCCATCTATGAGCTGGGTGCCACTGTTTCCGACTCTGTCAATCAAGGGATTTGGTTGCCATGCAATGCACAGGCTGCCCTTGTTTTCTAAGAGGGAGAAGAAATTTCTAGCAGGGCTTTGACCCATAATTTTTCCCATTTCAGTTCACTCAAATTTATAAAATTGAGGTCAATTCTGGTTTTGCTTTCTCACCATGACTGAACTGGGAAGAACTGGTTCGAAGACTTGGGGAAATCCAGTTGGAGCCAGGTTCACTTTCTGAGGTAAGGAGACAGAGCTGAAAGTCCATGAAGACAAAAAAGTCTAAAATTTAATGGATGGAGTTCCAGAGAGGAGAAAGCTGCACAGAGAGAATTTTCTAGAGAACTTCAGAAATCCCCTCAAGTATCAGTTAAGTACTGATCAGGGCATGTGTGTGAGGAAACTTCCCAAGGTCTGTGAAAGCACGACCCAGAAGGAGTACTTGCCTTTCTCTCTTAAAGCTGGAAAAAGTGCTTGTTCCCACAAGCTGGAACAGGGAAAAACACTAACTAGACAATAGATAAGTGGTGTTATGGATTGAATTATGTCCCACAAAAATGTGTGTCAACTTGGCTTGGCCATGATTCCCAGTATTGTGGGATTGTCCACCATTTTATCATCTGAAATGATTTTTCTATGTGTTGAAAATCCTAACCTCTATGATGTTAATGAGGCAGGATTAGAGAGACAGAGGACCTCATACCACCAAGAAAGTAGTGCCAGGAGCAGAGCTCATCCTTTGGACCTGGGATCCCAGTGCTGAGAAGCTCCTAGACCAGGGGAAGAATGATGAGAAGAACCTTTCTCCAGAGCCAACACAGAGAGAAAGTCTTTACCCAGAGCTGACGTCCTGAATTCAGACTTCTAGCCTACTAGACTGTGAGAGAATAAACTTCTGTTTATTGAAGCCATCCACTTGTGGTATTTCTGTTATAGCAGTACTAGATAACTAAGACAAGTGGTAACTTTGGTGAAGGGTAAAACAGCACACAGTACTGGGGAAGCCAGCACAGCTTAACCAAGGCAAAGTCATAGAAGCTTCATGGATACATCCAAACTCCCCAAGGAACCAAGTTACTAGGCTGAAGGCTGGAGACTATGGTCTTGGGAGACATCAAGCTCAACTGCCATAACATAGTTTATAAAGAAAATGTTCTATATTCTAGTTGGGTGAGTAGTGTCTGGGGTCTCAAAAGCTTGTGAACTGCCATCTAACATACTCCACTGGTCCCACCCTGTCTAGAGTGATGGAGAATGAAGACAACCAAAGACACAATGGAAAGATTCGTTCAAAGGACTAATGGACGACAAGTACCACAGCCTCCACCAGACTCAGTCCAGCACAACTAGATGGTGTCCAGCTACTACCACAGACTGCTCTGAGATGGGTCACAACAGGGGGTCTCGGACAGGGTGGGAGAAAAATGTAGAACAAAATTCAAACTCACACAAAAAGACCAGACTTACTGGTCTGACAGAAACTGGAGAAACCCTGAGAGTATGGCCCCAAAACACCCTTTTAACTCAGTACTGAAGTCACTCCTGAGGTTCACCTTTCCACCAAAGATTAGACAGGCCCATAAAACAAACAGTAATACATTTAGCTCAACCATGTATACGAGACTAAATGGGTACATCAGTCCAGGGGCAAGGATGAGAAGGCAGGAGGGTACAGGAAAGCTGGATGAATGGAAATGGTGAATGGAGAAGGGGAGAGTGTTGACCTTTTGCGAGGCTGGCAACCAATGTCACAAAACAATATGTGTATTTGTTGTTTAATGATAAACTACTCTGTAAACTTTCGTCTAAAGCACAATTAAAAAAATTCCCTCTGAGCACTGCTTTCCTGCATCCCAGAGGTTTTGGTATGTAGTATTTTCATTCTCATTTGATTCTAAGTAATTTTTAATTTCACTTTTGATTTATTACCCAATATTTTTCTAGTAATGTGTTATTTAGTTTCCATGTATTTTATTTTCCTTGTTCTTCCTGTTATTGATTTCTAGTTTCATACCATTATGGTCACAGAAGATGCTTTTTATAATTTCAATCTTTTTAAATTTATTGAGGCTTACCTTGTGGCCTAAAATATGGTCTATTCTGGAGAATGTTGTATGTGCGTTAGAGAAGAATGTCTATTGTGCTGCTGTTGAGTGGTGTGCTCTATATATATGTGTATGAGGTCCAGTCGGTTAATAGTATTATTTAGATCTTCTGTATCTTTACTGATTTTCTTTCTAGTTGTTCTGTCCATCGTCAAAAGTGATGTGTTACAATCTCCTACTATTGTTGTAGATCCAGTTCTCTCTTCAATTCTGTTAAAGTTTGTTTTATAAATTTTGGAGCTCTGGCATTGGGTGCATAAATATTTATAACTTATTTCTTCTTGGTGAAGTGACCCTTCAATCATTATATAATGTCCTTCTTGGTCTCTTATAATGGGTTTTCACTTAATGTCTATTTTGTCAGATATTAATATTGCCACTCCTGCTCTCTTTTGTTTACTGTTTGCTTGGCATATTTTTTTCCCCATCCTTAGATTTTTAATTTGTTTATGTCTTTGTGTCTAAGGTATGTCTGTTGTAGACAATGTATTGATGGGTCATGTTTTTTATCCATTCTGCCACTCTCTGCCTCTTGACTGGTGCATTTAATCCATTTACATTCAGTGTGATTATCAATAGGTATGAATTTACTGCTGCCATTTTGTTACCCTTTTTTGTGGTGTTAATAATTTCTTTGTTCTTCTTTACTTTCTGGGTTGAACTTTTTTTTGTATATGGATTTTCTTTTCCTTTCATTTATTTATATTGTTTTAGATTTATTGAGTCTTCTACTTTTTTTTGGTGAGTAGATTTCTTACTTTTCTTTGAGGTTACCCTGAAGTTTACATTTATCATCCTATATTTAAAACAGTCCGTTGTATACTGAAATAGCCTTGACTTCCTCTCCATGTGTAAGTTCTATAACTATACCATTCATCTCCTTTTATGTTTTGAATTTTTCATCATTTATATCTTTATACCTCTGGTTCCCTTTTAATCAATTTTGTAGCTTTATTTTACTATTGTGAAGTTTTTACATTGCTTGGTATCTGGGCGATGCTGTTGTGTGTCTTTATTTCAGGTTGTTGTATGATGTTGTTGGTTTCCTAACTGTAGGACTCTTTTTAATATTTCTTGTAGTGCTGGTCTGGTAGTTACAAACTCCCTTAATTTCTGCTTATTAAAATGTCCTAATTTCACCCTCTTATGGAAAGACAATTTTGCTGGATATATAATTCTTGGTTGGTAGTTTTTTTTCTTTCTGGGCTTTGTATATATCATCCCGTTGCCTTTCTGGCTGCATGTTTTCTGATGAAATATCAGCACTTAGTCTTATTGAAGCCCCTCTATAAGTGATATTTCGCTTTCCTTGAGCTGCCCTCAAAATTCTTTCTTTGTCTTTGGTTAAGGAAAGTTTGATATGCTATTTCTTGGTGAATTTCTTTTGAGGTTTATCCTGTATGGGGTTCATTGAGCTTCTTGGATGGAAAATTCTCATCTTACATGATATTTGAGAAGTTTTCTACATTATGTCTTTAGAAATACTCTCTTTTCTCTCTTTCCCTTCTAGGATTCCTAATATGTGTATATTCTTCTTCTTGATGATGTCCTACATAAGCCTTAGGTAATCTTCGTTTTTCTTAAATCTTTTTTCCATTTGTTCCTCTAACAAATCAGTATCAAGGAACTTGTCCTCTTTTTTGCTGATGTTTTCTTCCATTAATTCAATTCTATTTTGGGTCCTTCCATTGAAGTGTTTATTTCTGATATTTTACTGTTAAGCTTCTGAATTTCTAGTTGTTCTTTTTGTAATGTTTCTATTTCTCTATTGAGTTTGTCATTTTGTTCTTGTATTATTTTCCTGAATTCTTCTAGTTTTTTTTTTCTGTTTTCCTTGATCTCTTTTAGGAGCTTAAATATTAGTCTTTTTAATTCCTTGTCAGGTAGTTCTATTATCAGTTCTTCCTCAGAAAAGTTTTCCATCCCTTCATTTTGCTTGTTTGTTTGAGCCATCATATCCTGTTTCTTCATATGATTTATAATTGACTGCTGTCTTTAAGTCATTAAGGTTCTATTTTGTTTGTATATTTCTTTATTGATTTTATGTTTCTTTGTCTTATTTGTATTGTTTTGCTTTTGTTTTGATATATGGAGCTTAGCTTTTCCTCTTTCTGTTTATATTGTCTTCTTTCCTTTGTACTGTTTTAACTGATGTTGTTTTGTAGTACTGGTCTGTGTATGACTACGATGCTTTTGGTTGGTTGGACTGTGTATGAGTTTGGTACTGTCAATTGACTGGGTGTGTTTTCTTCTCACTGGTGGGTATGGTGGGCCACACACATAGGGGTCCTATGTTGTTAGGCGCGTATGACTTAGAGGATTGCATTGTGTGAGAATGGTCCTTTTCCTGATGTGAGGCTCCAGGTGTCCGGTGGTCAGGATCCTTTCACGGCTCTTGAGAGATATTACATTCTTTCTGTATTGGCATCAGCAGTTAGTGCAACCCGGAAGTGCAGTATGGGTCACAGGGAAGGGAAGGTATGATGGGGTGTGGGGGCCTGCGTGGCTGGGGAGGAGTCAGCAGGCGAGGGCATGGGGTGGTGTCCCAAGGTGGTGTCAGCAGGGCATGGGATCCCACTTGGCCAGGGGTAGGTCAGCAGAGTAGGGCCTGGGGTTCCACTTGGCCCGGGGTTTGCTGATGGGACAGGGCATGAGTTCCATTTAGTTGGGAGGGGTCTTTGAGTGGGAGGGGGAGGAGTGGAGTCCCGCACATCCACTATGTGGGTAGGGGAAGAATGGAGCCTGCCTGGGTTTGCACAGACAGCCTGCACCTCAGGGAAGGGAGGGGCATGGGGTGAGGACTATGCGCATTAGCGCAGACTGCCTGCACCTCAGGGAGGGGAGGGGGCAGAGTGGGGCTTGTGGTCCTTAGCACAGACAGCAGGCACCTCTAGGAGTGGAGGGGAGTGAGGAGAAGCCTGCAGAGACAGGATAGGATGGTGGTTTGCACAGTGCTAGTTCTGGGAGGAGGGCTTCAAGATGTTACTCTGCAGGTTGCCTTTTTACTGGGTGTCTTCTGTCTAAATGAATGGGCACCACCAGTGACAAGCAGTCCCTGCACTAATTCCTAGGTCTTTCCCTTCTTACACTCACCAGAGGGGCTAGAGTTCATGTCCATCCTTCTGTACCTCCCCTTTGCTCCTCCGCAAATGTACACTCTCTCTCTATTCTGTCCCCTACCCGTAGGCTCCGATGATTCAGTCTGCCTCACTTTGCTCTAGTAACACTTCCCTATGGTTCCCTGGCTTCAAAGCTATACCACTCCCACACATCACCCTCTCAAGGGTGCCCCATCCCAGGGCATGTTTTATCTCTCTGGGGTTATTTACACAGAATCTCTGACACCAGCTATGTTCTCCTTGACGTTGCCCACCTGGGCTCCTCACTCGGGATTGTTGCTTGATGCCATCCCAAAATATCCCTGCAAGCTGGTGTTGTTGATCCGTGAACTCTGTTTTCCACTGGTCTCATTCTGTCTCTCCTTCCAATTTGTGCTCAGTCTGTTCTTCAACTCTCCATTTGATGTTCTGGGATCCTCAGTCATTATTTGTGTCTATTTTACTGAGTTTCTTGAGTCTTTGTTGTTGAAGTCATTATGGTGCCTCTATCTAAGCCTCCATTTTACCAGAACCTTGCCAAATTTTTATCAGGTGTTATTCATTAAATTTAATTTATTCTTCAGTACAAGTTTATGATATACATATTATCCCCATTTTACAGTTGAATAAAAAACAGTTTTAATACTTTTAATGGAGTTTTAAATCAGTTCATTGGACCACAATGGCCCGAAGTTGGTTAATTTTGGGTTTCCTCAAATGATAAGACAGTATGTTGAACAAGGAAGATTAAATTAAGTTCATTCATTACTCTGTATTCTGTAAAGTGGACTAGAAAACCCTTTTCCCTCCCTATCTTTGACAGTCAGATAATTTATTTTATCAATGAACAGTCTTTGGCCATCCTCTACTTTTTCTTATGAGGGGAAGAATTTCTGGTGTTAATTCAGGACAACTTGAAACTATTTTTACTGTAAACATGTCAGATTGAAAGTGAAAGCAGGGACCAGCTCTTAGTTTCTGGGAAATGGACTAGATGCTAAGAGAACAGCTTCTAGTGTAACAAGTTGTAAGCAGTTTTGTGTGTTTTAATTTTATGTCAGGGCTGCTTGAATAATTCTCTAGGGAAGTTTTCTTGTCAATTCTGCATAAGAGGAAACTAAATATTTCTACTTTCCAGTTTTCTTGGAGCTGTTGTCTCTCAAATCCTTCTATCCTTCTAATAGATGGTCATGGATCAAATTATCTCACTATTTAGCATTGTTACATTAAAAAACCTGTACATGTGTATAGGCCTAGAAAAAGGCTTAGAAGAATTTGTACCAAAATATTAAGTCCACTTAATTCACACCAACAGGTGAGGACTGTTTTCAGGAAAATTTTTGCATTCATTCATTCTTTCCAGATTTTATTAAGGACCAGCCATATGTTATCGCTATTGAGAGAGTCATATGTCAACAATAAACTGGATGTGGCAGTTTAAGGAAGAAGTGAGAGAAAGAAAAAGAACACTCGGAGCCTTCTGACCTTTTCCAGTATAAAATATTCCAGTCAAGGCAAATAGAGTCTAGTTTCAAAGTTCATAACTTCTCCCCCAAGCTCAGACTTGCCCATGGGATTGGAAGGTGGGAGTGGCAGTGGGGTCTGCCCTTTCACTTCTCCCTTCCTTCCCTTAATTTTTAGGATCAATTTTTTCTCTTACAAAATATTGGAGATAGTTTAAAGGAAGAAATTAGTAATCTTCTTTTTTAGTGTATTTTTCAATACTTCTTACCGAGTTTGCTCCTGTACATAATAATATGTATAGAAGCAAACTTAGTATGAAGTATTATGTACTTATTATGTCCTGTATAAACTTTGAAGGCGTAATTTTTCACATCCTCTGCAATACCAGGGGTTATTCTTTCATGTCTTGGTTAAAATGGTGAGGGATTTATTCTTTCACTTCTTGGTTAAAATGGTGGAGAAATGATAGCTTGTTCTTTCAATAAACAATTTCTTTTTTTTATAAGTTTTTTTGAACATATTTTAGTATTTTTAGTATTTGTATGCAATTGCTATGATTTATATTAAAATATTTTGCCCATTTGTTTTCTGAGAACATAGATTTAAAAAACCCTTTTGCATAACTGTTTATGCATACACAGGCACAGAGACAGCAAAGATTAGAAGAAGAGTGTTGAAGAAAAACTGATGCTACGAAGGATTGTTGTGGACTATCTCTGATGCCTGAAAACCAGTCACCTTTATTTTTAACGTGTTAATGAGACTCATTTACATATTTTATATAAATATGCATGTAATTTCTTATGTACTATATATGTCTATGCACTTATTATTTTCTGTATAAATCAAATACACCTTCTCTTGCTGCTATAGCATCATGGAAAGATAGCTGGACACAATTCTATAATATTTGGAGCATATGTCTCTTAAAAAATAGGTACATAGTCTTTAAATATCAGCTACATGACATATACTCTGATAGGTCTGGGAGACATCGCTACAAGGTCATTAGTCAGTGTTAAGGTCTGTAAAATTGCATTATGAGGACAGGCACGTGACCTGGAAGGATGTGTCACACAAATCAATACTTACTGGATCAAGAAAACAAAGAGTGGCTTCAAATATGGTCCTGAATTTTAAAGTTCCATGAACGTGCTCTGAATTTCAGGTATGAATGTACTGATATGAAGCTGCTTTTAACATAAAGAACTCCATTTCTGCATGCTTTAGGGGCACAGCTGTGGGGATTCATTTATTCGTCTGGGATTAATAATTCTCTTATACAATGGAGGCAGGGTCACATAGTTAGAAAGGTGTCGTGGATTGAATTGTGTCCCCAGAAAATATGTGTATCAATTTGGCTAGGCCAAGATTCCCAGTATTATGTGATTTTCCACCATTTTGTCATCTGATGTGATTTTCCTTTGTGTTGTAAATTCTATCTCTGTGAGGTGGATAAAATGGGATTAGCAGCAGTTATGTTAATAAGGCAGGACTCAATCTATAAGATTGGATTGTATCTTGAGCCAATTTCTTTTGAGATATAAAATAGAGAAGTCAGAAGAGAGACAGGGGGGCCTAATACCACCAAGGAAGCAGCACCAGAAGCAGAGTGAGTCCTCTGGTCCCAAGGTTCCTGCATGGAGAAGCTCCTAGTCCAGGGGAAGAATGGTGACAAGGATCTTCCTCCAGAGCCCTCTGGATAGAGAGAGAAAGACTCCCCCTGGAGCTGATGCCCTGAATTTGGACTTCTAGACCACTGGACTGTGAGAGAACAAACTTCTGTTTGTTAAAGCCATCCACTTGTGGTATTTCTGTTATAGCAGCTCTAGATAACTAAGACAAAAGGCAACAGACAATATACATGGGTGTAGAGAGAGAGTGTGTCCTGTGTTATCCGCACACAGCTAGGTGCTGAGAGGTATGTGAAAATTATTTTTACATAGTGATTGCCCTAAAAAGCATTTACTCTACTGGGTGAGATGGACTTTCACCCATAAATAAAAGCAAAGGGATGGAGGGGACAGGGAGGAAGGAGCACTGAATATCATAGTAGCCAGCCTCAAGACCACACACTGGAAAATTTAGAAACTTTTAACCATGAGAATTTATTTTGATAACAATTATGTCAAATTTACTTTTTTTAATAGCTAGACAGTTGTTCTTATATACATATATTTAAATTTGTTTCTCCAACATACATTATTCTTTTCTCTTTCTGTTTATTCTTATTAAATATACTCAATACCTCACTTTAAAATGACTATAATTTATAGTTTGCTTTGATATCTGGCAGCAGAACTCTTTCTCAACGCATTGTTTTGGCTCTTCTTCCCAAACAATTCCTCTGAGAGACAATTAGGACCACTAGGTGAAGACCTTCCAGAATTTTTTAATATTAATATTTTAATATAGCAGGCAAGTATTAATTGATTTATAGATAATTAATTTATTTATAGATATTTAATAATTATATTGCTTTAAATAACTTACAGATAATTTATAGTTATAGAGTTTTATAGACATTTGTAGATAATTTGAATGCATAACCCCTTGGTTTTCAACCCTGAGGAAATACGTAATTGTTAAAAATCTAAATTCTTCCCCTCTTATGTAAAAATTGTTTTTCTATTTATCCTGACCACTCAGTCAAGAGATTCTTGCTGGATTTGTGTTTTACAGACAGGGAAAAGGATATAATAGGAAACAATAGCATCTCCTAACCCATCATCCCATTACGTGTATTATGGATATACTGACCTGCAGATTTGTGGCCTCTTGTGGAGCTAGGAGGACTGGGGAAAGACCACATGATGCTGAGAAATTATCCTGAAGAGAGCACTCAAAAGACATGGTAAGGCCAAATCTAACTGTGAGTTACGGTAAGAGGAAGATCATTGACTACATTTTAAAGTACAATTTAAATGTATAGAATTTTTGATCACAATATGTGGGCTACGACCAAGAACTATAGTAAATCGTAATGATCACAATGTCTGTCAAGGGCATGACACTAGGATTCACCATTAGGTATGATTTAAGCTACTGGACAAGTGGCTTTTCTTTATCAAGCCATGTCTACCTTCCTCACTTTTAATTTTGCTAAGAATTTGAAAATGTTTTGCCACTCTCTAGAAAATATTTTAAAATCATAAAAACAATGCAAGTACAAGCAAAAAAAAAAAAAAAAAAACCATACACATAACAATGTAGGTGACAAAATTAGAAGACTTCACTTAAAATGGACTAAGTTTAGGACAGCTAGAATCTAACCTCCATGAAATCTAGAGGTAGGGCATTGATGGAAATGGTTAAATGTGTAGCTGAAGAAACATCATTATAATTCCAGATTTCTTTATTCTTTCTTTTCTGAATACCTCACGTGTATTTTCTTATTCTCTTAGTCTAGTGTCCCTAATGTTCCCAGAATGGCTGCTGTAGTTCTGGACACCACATGTTGACTCAATATGTTGAGAAAGAAAATGTACTGTTTTTTTGTTTTTTCCCCATGTATTCTTTATTCTCTGTGAAGAAAACTTTTCCCAGAAGCCCTGCTACAGCCCTGGGACCATAGTACAGAGGCATGAAATAACTACAAGTTACATAAACCAAATAAATTTTTAATTTTATATATGTATCTATGAACTTCCCACTTTATCAGGTGAGGAAATTAGCACCTCTACACAGCCCTCCCCCTCTCCTCTTTAATGATGGAAAAATTCAGCTTCATAATCAAAGAATATGTACTATGAAAGAGATGGATTTATTCGAGGAAGGAAGGGTCAAACTCTTTAAATGACCATTTTGTGTGAGATCTAATCAAATTCTGAAAGAAGCAAAAGACATACCTCCCCCTTATTCCTTGGGTTGATGGGTTTGGGGGTTTGTACACTTATATCTAAAAGTATTGATGATCTACTTTGTCTTCATTTGATTTCTCACCACTGGCTTTGTTTGTTTGTTGTTTAATTTAGGATTAGAGTTAGATTCAGGTTGATTTTCATGGTTAGGATTAAGTTTAGGACTAGGGCTAGGGTTAGAGGTAGGTTTAGGTTTAGTTTAGAATTAGTGTTAGGTTTAGTGTTAGTGGTAGGCTTAGGGCTCCACAGCACTGTTTTGAAGTTTGAGCAGAACTATTCACTGTCCTGACTGCGCCCTCCTATGTACCTGCAGTCAAGGTTCTTCACATATTCTATAAAGACTGATCACTCTGCAGCTGTGGCTTTACATTACATTACATTGTACTACCTACCGTCCAAATACCGTTTACTAAATATTTTATATTCCTTCACTAATGAAAATGCCAAATTTTAAACTTCTGTATGACCTTGCATTGATTTACAAACTTTCAAGTATTTTATCGCTGTTTGAATATTAAGCTGCCAGTGCCACTGTGCTAATTGTTGGGATGTTTTAGTGTATAGTTAGAGCTAATCCCTCCTTATTAATTGTCTTAGTCATCTAGTGCTGCTATAACAGAAATACCACAAATGGAATGTTTTAACGAAGAGAAGTTTATTTCCTCACAGTCAAAGTAGGCTAAAAGTCCAAACTCAGGGCATCAGCTCCAGGGGAAGGCTTTTTCTCTCTGTTGGCCTTCTTCTATTCGGTATTCCCCTGGACTAGGAGCTTCTCTGTGCTGGGACCCCAGTCCAAAGGACACGCTCTGCTCCCGGCACTGCTTTCTGGATGGTATGAGGTCCCCAGTCTCACTGCTCACTTCTGTCTTTTATATCTCAAGAGATTGCCTCAGGACACAATCCAGTCTTGTAAATTGAGTCCTGCCTCACTAACACAACTGCTGCCCATCCTCCCTCATTAACATCATAGAGGCAGGATTTACCACACATGGGAAAATCACACACTACCGGAATCATGGCCCAGCCAAATTGATACACACATTTTTTGGCCACATAATTCAATCCATGACATTAATCATATTTTTTTTCTAATTGCACTGGAGATTTTTATTTGTGGTTTTCCATATAAATTTTAACTTCAACTTGTCTACTTCCAAAAATATGTGTGACATACTTATTTAAATCACATAAAATGTGTATGTTGGTTATAGCATATTGACATTTTATTTCATCCATTTTTATAGATTTTTACATCTTTCTACTAATATTTTAAATATTTTTTCATAAGAATTTTACATACTTTTTTTTCCAAGTGACTTTTATTAAGGAATTCCAAACCTTGTCAAAAAATTAATCAATTTTAATGTAAATTTGTTTTTTTCTTTTTTTTTTCTAACATGCTTTAGGTGAAAGTTTACAGCTCAAGTTAATTTCTCATATAAAAATTTATACATATATTGTTATGTGACATTAGTTGCAGTCCCCACAATGTGACAGCACACTCCCCCTTTCCACCCTGGGTTTCTTGTGTCCATTCGACCAGTTCCTATCCCTTTCTGCCTTCTCATGCTGCCTCTGGACAGGAGCTTCCCATTTGTTCTCGTGTATCTGATTGAACTAAGAAAAACTCTCCTTACCAGTATTATTTTTTGTTATATAGTTCAGTCTAATCTTTGTCTGAAGAGTTGGCTTCAGGAATGGTTCTAGTTCTGAGTTAACAGAGTGTCCAGGGGCAGTAGATTTGGGGATTCCTACAGTCTCTGTCAGACCATTAACTCTGGTCTTTTTACATGAATTTGAGTTCTGCTCTACACTTTTCTCCCACTCCTTCTGGGACTCTCTGTTTTGTTCCCTGTCAGGGTGTCATTGGTGGTAGCTGGGCACCATCTAGTTCCTCTGGTCTCACGCTGTAGAGTCTCTGGTTTATGTGGACCTTTGTCTCTTGGGCTAATATTTTCCTTGTGTCTTTGGTGTTCTTCATTCTCCTTTGCTCCAATTGGGTAGGGACCAATTGATGCATTTTAGATGGCTGCTTGCAAGCTTTTAAGACCCCAGATGCCACACACCAAAGTGGGATGCAGGACATTTTCTTAATAAACTTTGTTATGCCAATTGACCTAGATGTCCCCCAAATTTTATATACTTCTTGATAATTATATTCTACAATATTTCGTATGTTTTGTTGCTAATTGCAGATTTGGTTTTTTTTTTCCATTACATCTTTTAACTATTGTTCCCCATTTCTTTAAATTAATTTCATCAAAATTAAGTTTGTATTTTGCTATGGCAGTTCCTGCTCTTGTTTAGTAATCACTTTTTATTTTTAAAGTTTTTTAAATGAAATTAATATAACAGATATACACAAAATGAGCTACAACATAACAAAAGAAGGCTCATTATCAAATTTCCTCAACAGGAATTCTAAGCTCATTTATTAAGTAAGCTGAGATATTTCATTATTTCAGCGAATAGCTCAAGGTCCTGAAGTGATACTGTAGATAGTGCTCTGAAAGCCTCCTCAAGGAGCCGTGAAAACCATGAGCGTTCATTGTTCTTAGTTTTTTCATACTCTTCTTGTTGTCGATCCGTCTCTTTCTTTAACTTCTCATATTGCTTTCTAAATCCTTGCATAAGCAGTTCTTCTTGGATCTATAGAGGGGAAAGAGTAATTTTTGAAAAACCAATTATGAAAAGTCTGGATTTTGTCTTTACAACTTCATCAGGTGTAAGTGAATGTATCTGTTTCTCTACAACATTAGAGGGCTCTTTGATGGAGCTATGCAATGTCTACATAGTTTGGATCTGGATAGTGAGAGTATTCATGGTCTATACCAAAAACAAAACCTGTTGCCGTCGAGTCGGTTCCGACTCATAGTGATCTTACAGGGCAGAGTAGAACTTCCCATAGGGTTTCTAAGACTGTAAATCTTTATAGAAGCAGACTGCACATCTTTCTCCCATGGAGTGGCTGGTGGGTTTCAACTGCTGAACTTCTGGTTAACAGCCAAGCGCTTAACCACTGCGCCACCAGGGCTCCTTTCTCAAAATTCCCCCAGCATCATCTCACTGAGGGTGGCGAGGCTCAAGGCTAGGTCAAGCCTGAGAAAGGTCCCCGGAATGTGTTCCAGCCCAAATGATGCCCTTTAGGAGGAAATGTAGGTTTGGTGTGAAATAATTTTTGGTTCTACTTGAGAGAGCACGGCCACATACATCTTTGTTAGAATAATGGGAACTACTGACCCTATTAGATAACACTTGTTTTCAAGCTCCATGTTGGGTCAAGGAAAGAATTCTCCTCATTTTATAGGGTGACTCAGGCATATATAGAAACAAATGCAGCAAGTTTTAGAGCTTCAGCTACTCTATTTCATATCAGGTCACGTCTAATACTTTCAAGAGCATATGAATCTATTTGAGGTCTCCTGGAGGTTTTACCCAAGATTCTAAGGGCTTTGAGACTATAGATCAAAAGCCCTGTTAAATTGGATCATAATGAGACCATCCTAAAATCACCACAAATAGCAGCCCAACACCCCAGGGGATGTTATCTGTCTTCTAAAAAACTAAAACTACAGAACGTGCTGCAGGGTTATGTATTCAGCATGATCCGGATGAATTTGAGGTTTTAGTGAATCGTATCCATTATGTGCTTCTTTCTGAGATCATGACTTGCTTCAAATTATGGTCCTTCTCTTCCTGAGGTACCAGGGCATTGTACTTCAGGCACTACCCAGACCCAAGTAAAACTTACCTTCAGATTATGCTCCAGTATCCTTTCCAGCTCTCTCAGGAGGTTTTCTCTTTCTTTCTTTATCTTCATTTCCAGTTGGGCTATGTGTTCCTGGAAAGTTCTCTGTTGAGCTTCCATCTTTTGCTGCTGCTCCTGGTTTTTATGTTTTAGCAGCTCCTGTTCCTTCTCAGCTGCCTCCTTCTTGGCCTGCTCCACTGCCCCATGAAGGTTGTAGAGAGGGAATAAAAGACAGTCAATGCCTGTGCTGTGCTGTCCTGAGATTAGAGACACTTAATTGAAAGGAAGGTTTGAAATCTCTAACTCTACCCGTGTCTTCACCACCAAGGACATTTTCAGAATGTAATGAGAAAGGTCCTGCCTGCCTGGGTGAATGTACAACCTCAACTCCCCTCATTATTTTCAGATTGTGCACAGTTCGCATTCTTCAGGAGAGGAAGCTCATTGTTTCAGAAGATCTTCCTGTCAAATCTGTCAGAGGGCATTGCAGGAACCTCCCCCCTGCCTGTGAACTGAGTCCTGCCCCTGTACCTGCTATGGCCTTCTCTGCATCCGTGAGGCCTTTGTCTGACTGCAAGATGGATTCTTCTATTGCTGCCTGTGACTGCAGGAATGTCTGGAGGACCTCGTTTGCCTGAGGAACCAACAAGGAGCAAAAACATGTCAGGCAACAAAGATCTAGCTTCTTGTTGGGACTTTGTTGTTCAATAAAATTAAAAATCTGACCCAATAAAATTTGCAACCTGCTTAGAATCACCTAGTATTTCCTTTTTTACTGTGGCCATAGTATAAATTCCAAGCCCATTTTTGGGACATGAAAACCCTCAACACGGCCTCATTCCTAGCTGTGCAGCCTCCTCTCCCAGATGCCACTGCTCATCCCTGGAAACAGTCAACCAGTTCTACAAACATATGACATTTATTGTTTTTATATATTTTCACAGTCTTTTTCTTCTGCCTGTATACTATCTTACCTATTATCAACAAGGATAACATCTATCAATGTTTCTACTGGTATCTCCTACCTCCTCTTGTAGGATGTTTTCCTAGGATGCCTTCCCAAATTGTATTGGCTGCCAAATACTCTGAGCTGCCCTACCAGCTCTACCACCTGCTGACTGTGTGACTCTGGCAGCTTATTAACTTCTCTGTGCATCGCATTTCTCAATTGTATAATATGGATAAAAATAGTACCTAATTCATAATATTATTGTTAGGATTAAATTAATAATCCAACAAAAGCACCTAAGGCTGTGCCAATAAAGAAAGTGAATACTCAATATGCGTTAGCCATCATCATCATCATATTCTGTGCATGCTAATATGATAACTCTTAGAATGCCATATTCAATTGCCTATATATTTGTCTTTTTTTCAGATGCGATATTAAGCACCTTACAAACGAAATTGAGTCTGAAATCTTTATATCACCTGTATGAGGAAGAAAAACTATCATATTGCTTGATAAATGAAAGAAATGTTCCCTTTCTTCTGGATTCCTAATTCTAAATCCTTTCTTTGGGAAAAAAAATAGTTCTGGTCTCCTCTAGAGTATATAACTAATTGTGGATATAAAAACTAAAACTGTTAGGAAATAGTTATGCTCTGCTTTCTCCCCACAATAGGTGTTGTGACCTTAGACCTTCTGCCTCTGCTCTGCTGGCCTTTCCCCTAGTCCTTTATTCCTCACCTTAACTCCTTTCCTGGGCACTTGTGCATAGTCTTGTTCAACCTTTTTCTTTGCTTCTAAGTAGAGAGCGTGTCCTCCAGGAACAGAGAAAATACCTCTTGAAATATTTTCCATCAGGGGCTCTGAAAGCTGCTTAAGCTCAGCCTGGCAGTATTTGTCAGATGCCTCTTCATTCTGTAGCACAAAATCCTCCATCTTCTCCCCTATGATGTCCTGTAGGGAAACGTAGAGAAATACAATGGAAAGAAGCTGTTAGAAGGACTGGTCCAACTATGGTCCTCTTGGAAGAAGCAGCATGACAGTCTCAGAGTGGAACAGGACATAGAAAAGACTATGATCAGGAAACATGTGTTAGTCCCAGATCTGACCAATTCTCCGTGTGTTTTTTGGAACGTTCTGAAATCCCTAATGGTTCAACATACGTAAAATGATGGTTGTGCACAACATGAACTCCCTGGTTCCTTCAGCTGTAGGATGATTAACAGTGATCCTACCATCAAAAATGAGCAACAGTGAACTCTGATGGAAGTAGAGTTTCTTCTGAGAACTTACGTTGCTACAGATGAAAATGTATATATAAAAAGCAACCCATTTAGTCATGACTTTTAGCATAGGCTGAACAGGGTTTGGAACCCTTCATGAATTTTTTTAATGAGGCTTTTGGTGTGTGAAGCTTTAGGATAGAAATTTTTTTACTTGAACTTGTAAGTTACTATCCAGTTGATTTTCCTCAATATGAACTAAGATTTTTGTCATTTTAGGGCAGTTACAGGCAAACTGAAAGATGGCATTTCAGTTCCTATGGTAAGCAGAAATAAGATTTCCTTCAAATTTCTCTGCTGTGGTGCCCACACTCTGCACTGCCTCTGGGGCTGTTAACTGAATATTGCTCTTTTTGTTTGTTTATGTTGACTCTAAGAAGTGCAGATTACCAGGGTGGGCATTTCCTAATTACACAAGAACTTTAAAAACAGAGAGTTCTCTCCAGCTAGTGGCAGAAGAGGAAGTGGAGATATTAAAAATAAGAAAAAGATTCTATGCACCATTGCTGGCTTGACTGTGGAGGAGGGTACGTGGAAAGGTCCCAAAGTGGCTTCTAGAATATAAGGGTTCCCCCTCCCTGGTGACAGCCATTAAGAGAATTGGGACATCAGTCCTACAACTCCATGGACCTGGATTCTGCCAACAACCTGAATGAGCTTAGAGGCTCCCCATAGTCTTCAGATGAGAACTACGCCCAGTCGCCACCTTGATTTCAGCTTGTGGATTCCTTGAGCAGAGAGTTCAGACATCTTGCACTGAAATTCTGACCTAAAGAACTGTGAGCCAATAAATGTGTGTTGTTTTAAGCTGCTAAGTACATGGTAATTTGTTTTGTAGCAATAGAAAATTAATAAAGTGTCCATCTTTTAGAAAAAGGGTGAACTGCAGTCCTGCAGAGCCTTGTCACTCACAAGAATCCAGGCTCCTCCTACAATGAAAACAAAATGAGCTATGGGGTCAAAAAGGTGGACTCCAGGCATCATTTCAGAAAGACAGGCATTAGGAAGGATAAATACTAAGACAAAGTACCAAGAGATTCTTCTGGAATTCCCTCTTGTCATCCTTGAAGGAGTGCTCCATGAAGAGTGCAATGGCTTTCCTCTCACAGGCCGCGTGCACATCTAGCAGTTCCTGGAGCGTGTCTGTGGGAAGCCTCAGGCACTGGGCCATCTCCTTGCTGTAGTGGTCAGCTGCCTTCTGCACAGCCACCGAGTTCTCACACTGGGCCAAAGTTGTCACTGCGTTCTCCAAACAAGGTACTGCTCCACTGTTGATGGTATTCACATAGGTTTCCACCAGAGTCGCCAGTCCTGAATGAGCCAGAAAATTTATGTATAAAATCAAGTTCTCACCCAATAGTTTACAAGCTTTAAGAATCTGCGTTCTAAAAATCATAAAAGCACTGATTACAATGAACTTTCATTTATTTTCTTCTTTTGTGAATTCATTTCCACCTAAAAACATCATTGTTTTCCTGTCCACTCTTTCATTTTTGTTTCCCCATTCATCTCATTATAATTAAAATTACTGATCACAGCCAATATGCTCTGGGGTATCCTGAAAATATATTTTCCCACCAAACAAAATAAAAAGGCGTAGATTAGATAGGTGAAGTCAAGTTCATAAATAAGACCAGATATATAATTTGTGTGGCTCAGTACAAAATGAAAACGTGGGACTCCTAGTGAAAATAAAAACATCAAGAATTTGATGATAGTGACACAAAGCATTGCACCAAGCATAGGTTCTTTCTGACATTGGAGCCCTTCGGAAAGTGAGGCACCACGTGGCTTCACAAGGTCACAGGGCCATGAAGACAGCCCAGTACATAAGATTATATTTAATTTTGTTTCTTGAAGTCTCAAGGGGTTTGTAGGGACTCATGGTCTCTATGTATTTTCTGACCTGTGTAAATTCACAACGTATCTTCTCTACCCTCACTGAGAAGCACTTATCCCATAGGACTTCTCCTCACAACGCAGACATTCACTCTTTAATTTCATTTTTTCTTTTCATAATTAGTGGATGTGGATTTTCAGATATATTAGACTTTATGAAACTCTCGGATATGGAAACTTTAATTAAGAAACATGCATTTCTATGTGTGGCATGAACATCTGATTCTCCACATTCACATACAGATGCAAATGACATAAACTGACAAACTCACAGAACAATCACAGCTGTACACACACTGATCAACAGAGAGGCATGCTTTGGGACAAAGGTGACTCACGCTTCCCAGTGATAATGATTCCCTCTCTCACGGTCTTGGTCTTTGCATGGCTGAAGATATAGGAACGGAACTTTTTTAATTTCATCTGGAAATTACAATCCAACTGGTGTTCTGGCACTTCCTCAATCTGGTATAAGAAACTGTTGTCACTTGTAGGCCGGTCAAAGACAAAGCACTTCCGTTTTGGGAAGAAACGCCTGATACATTCTCTAGGCAAGTTGGAATTTTGGATTTTGGGATTCCTGCCTGCTGAAGTGGAAAAAGAGTAATCATTGAAGGGATGGCCTTCAAGCAAAAGCGCTGTCCACTATATTTCCTGTGATTTCTGCATCATTGCAGCTTCTGTGCCTGTAAATCTTTTTAATCCAGTCCTGTGGTACCTCATGGCAAATCAATTTTGTGCTAGTCTATCAAATGCAACAAAAATCCATTTCTGTACAGAGCAAAGAGATAAGGAAGTGTTTCTGGAGAGGAAGGGGAAGCATTCATCCCAAGTGAAAAATCTTATGTGTGGTTTTTATCAGCACATGTATGGAGTCTGGTGGATTCAGTATTTAATTAAGGCTTATTGACTGACTGACTAATGAAAAAAATTGTCAGAAGTACTTTTGTGATCATATTGATCCACATATCAGAAATAAAATTTGGGCCCTAAAACGAAGTAATACCAGAAACAAGGTTAAGATATTACTTGTGAAAATATCAGGCATAGGAGAGATGAGTAATAAAAACTTTAAAAAATCAGAGCTCAAAAAATACAAACATTATAAATATTTAGGGATACCGATAGTAGAAACTTCCAAAAAGCTTAAGGTTAAACTAATGTAATTTGGAAACCTCACCATTTCCCTATATCATATAGTATCAGACATGAAAAGACCTGCACTAACAAGCAAAAGCAAATGACATGATGGGTACCTCCCCCGGTTTGCTAACTGCATGGTCAGGAACAGTATGAATCCAGTTCCCACCTGGAAAAAGATCCAGTCCCTCGACTTCACACTTCTTCCTCATTGCCATCAGATCTAGAGGCACACTCATTCTCATCTGAGAGTTAGGTCACAGACTCACTAGTTAAAGGCACCCTGTCCCTTTTAGACCACCAAATAGGCAGATGCCAGCTACAAGCTTGGGGAGGCCACAGGCCACCATCTTCTGCCCTCCTGGCCACAGATATGTGGCTGGTTTCTCAATACCCCTTCAGGATGCTAGTCACAAGGTTGAGGTTTCACCTGATACCTCACCCTTCTGACCTGCTGGCTGCCACTAATCAGGGCTAGCTTCCCATTATCCCTTCAGGATGCTAGCTGAAAGTTTGGGAGTCCACATAACACCCATACTCTGATCTGCTTGCTGCTCTTTGCCCCTGTTGGTTTGATAATTTCCTAGAATGACTCACAAAATTCATGGAGCAGCATCTATACTTACAGCTACCTCTTTATTATAACCAGATAGGATACAAATAAAGAGATGCATAGGGAGGGGCCTGGGATGGATCCTGGTGTAGAACTTCCATTCCCCTAGGGGATGGTCTACTGTCTGCACAGGAGAATGTTCACTCTCTCCAACCTGGAAGCTTTCTCTGAGCTTCAGGGCTAGGGCTCTTATAGGCCTCACCAAATGGCCATGCTAGATTACAGCATGCCTCAGCACATCAACATCATGCCTCATGCATCGTTGGCTCCAGATGAGCCCTGTTGAGCTCATCAGCCCCCAATCATTGGCCTCAGGTGTGGTCAAGCTCTCAGGAACCAGCACAAAGGCCAACTTTTTTGCTGCAAGGAGGTTTTACACTTTGCAGTACCTTTCAGAGTGATTCTGTGGCAAATATCAGTTGTGCAGTAAATGTTTGCTGCTAAAATGAATAAATGGTATTCCTTCCAGTTGTTATTAGTTATCCACCCTCTTAAAGATAATCCATGTAGTAAATTTATAATATTAACATGATAATATAATGTGTAAGGCTGTAAAAGAGGGTAACGTTGAAAGAAAGGTAAAATGAAGGATTTGAAAGTCTTACTGGAAGGATATATCAATTTTTTTTCCTAGAACATTTAGGGTCTAAATATCCTTTCTCTGAAAGAGGCAGCTCTCTTGGCATTGGTAAAATATGCATCATGGTATATACTTTAAAAATTAGATCATTTAATTTCATTGTGATTTGATATTTAGAACTTTTAATCTGATGAGCTATTTTTAGCAACATAGAACAAATGGAGCACTTAATAAGGAACTCAAGTATACAGGCCTTAGGAAGTTATAGCACTGATTATAATCTGGATTTTTTTTTTTTCATGGCATCAATTGGTCTCAATTCATTTAGCTCAGCATTGAGCCTTAAATTTCCTCAGGGAGCTTTAATGTCAATTGGTGGATTTTTCAAGTAATAATGATCGACAAAAACCAATCACCAATTACCATTAAAAAATCACCAATCACCATTAGCATGGGTCTCAACTGAGTTTCAAATAAAAATTGAGATCCAGTGCTGAATAACAAGGCTCAGTTGATCCCACTCCTTATTAATCTTCCGCCATCTAGGCCATGCTCTGATACCTGGAATCAGCTTCAAGGCATCCTCCAGGTACCCATCTTCAGTGATGGGGCTTTTATCTATCTTCAACTCCAGGGAGAAATCCCGTACAGTCCAAATAAAGTCTGGAAAAAAACCCACAAACTCGGTGGAGTCATCTACTTCTTCAGTTCCGGAGGAAGATTTTGTCCTGATTAGCTCTGTTAATTCAGTCACATAGCTAGAAACTAAGTTAAGGAAGGAGACGTGCCCTACACCACAATTTCCAGATCTTATTTAGAAATAAATTTTGTAAACATTAACTTCTGTCCTGTATCTCCACCTCTTCAGCCATGACAATTAAGACACAAGAAGGAAGAAATAACCTCAGTTGCCATTTCTGTAAACTTAATAAAACAAGGTGGCTAAGTTCTTGGAAGGATACTGTAGCTGCTCCAGGGCCTGTTGGTTGATGGTGCCCATACTGTTGTAGACAAAGGTGCTGCTCAGAAGCACGGCCAGTGCAAAGATCCAGGAGTCATTCTTAGTGTCTCCCTAGAATGACAAAATGAAGAAATTAAAGATTTTAATGAATTACTACAGTCTGAAATTGATCAAATGTTCAATCAAGCTGCACTGAAATTTCTGGTGATCTGAATGCAGATGTTGGAAAAAGAGAAGAAGGTTCAACCACACACTGAATAACTATATAGTGGACCTCTCCTGATAGGTTACACAGGAATCAAATTGACTGTTGTTGTCTTACACTGTTGAATTGATTCCAACTCATGGTCACCTCATGTGTTACAGAGTAGAACTGAGCTCCCTAGGATTTTCTTGGCTGTAATCTTAACAGAAGCAGATCACCAGGACATTTCTTCAGTGGTGCTACTGGGTAGGTTCAAACCATCAACCTTTTGGTTACCAAATCAAGCTCAAACCATTTGTACCATCCAGGGGCCTCTCAAATCAACTACATCTGTGGAAATAAGTGATGGAGAATAATATCATCAGTCAATACAAACCAAGGGTCAACTGTGGAACAGACCATAAATTGCTCATGTGCAAGTTCAAATTGAAGCTGAAGAAAATCAAAGCAAGTCCACAAGAGCCATAGTATGACCTTGAATACATCCTATCTGAATTTAGAGACCATCTCAAGATTAAACACACTGAACATTAATGACCGAAGACCAGAAGATGGGTGGGATGACATCAAATACATCATAGATGAAGAAAGTAAAAGGTCATTAAAAAGATAGGAAAGAATGAAAGATCAAAACTGATGTTAGAAGAGACTCTGAAACTTGCTCTTAAGCACAGAGAAGCTAAAGTGAACAGAAGAAATGATGAAGTAAAATAGCTGAACAGCAGATTTCAAAGGATGGCTCTAGGAGACAAGGTAAAGTCTTACAATGAAATGTGTAGAGATCTGGAGTTAGAAAACTGAAAGGGAGAACATAGTTGGCATTTCTCAAGCTGAAAGAACTGAAGAGAAAACTCAAGCCTCAAGTTGCAATACTGAAGGAGTCTATGGGCAAAAAACTGAATGACACAGGAAGCATCAAAAGAAGATGAAAGGAATACACAGATTAACTGTACCAAAAAGAATTGGTTGACCTTTAACCGTTTCAGGAGGTAGCATATGATCAAGAACTGCTAGTAATGAATGGAGAAATTCATGCCACACCAAAGGCTTTGGTGAAAAACAAGGCTCGAGGAATTAACAGAACACCAGTTGTTATGCTTCACAGAAGATGCAAAGCTGGAAGCACTTACTCAGCTACGTCATGAAATTTCCAGCACTGGAAGCACTTACTTAGGTACCTGGCCAACTGACTGGAAGAGATCCATATCATGCCCATTCCAAGGAAAGGTAAACAAATGGAATGTGGAAAATGTTGAACAATATCATTAATATCACATGCTAGAAAAATTTTTCTGAGGATAATTAAAAAATGACTGCAATTGTACATTGACAGAGAACTGCCAGAAATTCAAGCCAGATTCAGAAGAGGTTGTCGACCATGGGATGTAATTACTGTTGTCAGATGGATCTTGGCCAAAAGCAGACAATACAAGAAAGATGTCTACCTGTGTTTAACTACATGAAGGCATTTGACTGTGTGATCCATAGCAAAGCATGGATAACATGACAAAAAAGGAAATTCCAGAACAATTAATTGTGCTCATAAGGAATCTGTACGTGGATCAGTATGCAGTTGTTGGAACAGAACAAGTCAATACAGTATGGTCAAAATATTCAATTTGTATGCTGAACAAATAATCCTAGAGGCTGGACTATATGAAAAAGAACACGGCTTCAGGATTGGAGAAAGACTCATGAACAACCTCCAATTTGCAAGCGATACAATCTTGTTTGCCAAAAATGTAGACAACTTGAAGCACTTACTGATGAAGGTCAAAGACTACAGCCTTCAATATGGATTACACCTGAACTCAAAAAAAAAAAAAAAAAAAGAACTCATGATAAAAAAGAACTCATGATAAATGGAGAAGAAATTGAAGTTGTCAAGGATTTCATTCTACTTGGATCAAAAATCAATGGCCAGGAAGTAACAGTCAAGAAAACAAACTATGTATTGTCTTGGTCAAATATGATGCAAAAAACCTCTTTAAACTTTTCAATAGCACAGATGTTACTTTCATGACTAAGATTCCCCTGATCCAAGGCATGATCCCAAAGCACTGCGTTTGGATGTGTGAATGCAAAGTGCCATACGTCATTCTCTGCCCTCAAGAAGACAGTCTGAGTGAGCAGATAAATAGGAAAACATACAACTGCAGCTAAGATAATAATCTCTGTCAGGAGTGAAACCAACAGATATTATGTGAGAGAAGAAGGGGTAAGTTTAATAGACTAAAACAAGAATCCTGTGAGTTGAGAGCAGAAAGATACTTTATCTCTTTGTGAAATGATGACAGTAGGTTAAAAATAATTGGACTTTAAAGAGTGGATAGAATGCAGACTTGTAGAGATGATGTGAACATGCAGGTGGAAGGACCAACACAAACTAAGTAAAAAATGTTAGAAAGCACAATCCTATAAAGGAGTTTATAGTTATTCCATTTGACTGAAGCTGTGGGTAGGTATGTGGGACTGGAAGACAAGGCTGGAAATGAGACTCAATGCAAGACAAGAACGACAGTAAAGGCGAGGCTAATAGAATTAGACACTATTCCATTTACACCACAAATTCTAAGGTTGCACATAGTATTTCTACTGCCATTAGTTTTTTAAAGTGTGGTATGTTTTGGCTCCTTGAATAATTATAATTTAGATAAAACCAAACAGGTATAGAGTATATCTTGATTTTATACTGAAATGATTGTTGAGAAGTTTAAAACTTAATTTCAAAATTCAAACTTTGTAAACCATCCTTCCCCTTTTTTTGAAGTAATGGAAACTAAAGATGTGCTGCTACTTTCATTTTAGACACAGACAAATATAAAATAAGGAGAAATGATTGATGTACCAAACACTATAAAGGCAAATTTATCTCATTTAAAATTATCCAGTTAAAATGTTTTTCATGGATGAAGCTCATGCTTTTATAGCAGTCAGTGAAGAATTCAACTACAAATTTCAGAAATGTGGAGCGAAATCTTTATGAATGTTCCAGATGTAGCTGATGCTTTTATGAAGGTGATTAAAGGAGATTACTTCACTGGAACCATATTTTCATGGCTTCTACTGTAAATCACCACTAACCCCACAGGCTTTAACTGGCAGCTCCCACTGACCTCTCAGGCTACGTTTAAATGCCATTTTACACAAGAACTTTTCTTTAACATGTTTGATTGAGTTAGGTGCCCAGTTCTGTACTTCCATGGAACTTTGTGCTGATCTCACTGTGTACCTGTTGTCTCCCAACTAGGTCCTAGACCTTTACCTTGTTCACTTCTGTGTCTTTAGTACTTATCACAGAGCCCTGGAATTCAGCTGCTCAATAAGTATTTGTTAAATCATTAACTCTCATGTTAAAAGTAATAATATTTATTCCAAATATATCAAAATGTTTCAGTCACCAAAGAAATAGTTCAATAAAACAGAATATAACCTCGTTACTTAAGAGTTTGAATTTGCAATTTGAAGGAATATGTCACAAAAGCGAATTAAGACAGTGAATTAAAAGGTAAGTAGATAATCAAGTGGAAAAAAGATTTCTCCATGACTCCCTGCCTTACCTTTTTCACATCACCCAGGCCCTCAGTGTCCAGAAGGATCAGGGTGTGGTCTGGCTTAGAAGGGTGAGGTACGCACCACATCCAGATGCCCTTGGTTTCAGACCTCACAGTGGAGCCCAGACGGAAGCCTGCAGGGGAAGAGGAGAAAGTAACCTACAATGACAGCAGACAGTCCAGGCTCCCAGGGGGCTACATTAATTAAACTTGTAAGATTGTAAGCTGCTGGCATGGTGAGGGGTTGCCTCCATTTCAGCAAGGACAGCCATCAAACCATTATACATATTAAGTCCTTTGTCAAGTAACACTTTGTATACTCAAGGCTCAAACTACATCACAAATACAGAATTAATATAATCTCTATTAACATGTGTATTTTTATTTGACACTCAAGAAGAACAAGAAAGTATTGAATTCAAAAGAAGAATTAGAGTGCTGAAATGAGAGGTCTATGTTTCCTGTTCATTTTCATATAACATCTCCTTTTCTTTATTTGGGTTCCAAATTAAGAGAAATCTACCTAAGTGGAGGAGACACTGGCATGGGAAGGGACAGGACAGCAGAGAACAGTCACTAGAGGCCAATTCTGCCGAAACAGGCTTCCAGTAGCAGAGTAGTGAGAACTGAGCCCTGAAATGTAGTTGAGGAATTCATATTTTCGGCCCCACTGTGTGTATTTAAGGAGACCTGATTTGTTAGACAGTGGACATCAATTAAGTGTTTGAGATGAATAATAACAAAGTTAAATAAAACATTTAGGAATATCAGTGTTGTATTAGAATACGGGAGTAATTAGTCATTGAGATCCTGGAGAAGTTAGGAGGCATCTGGAAGTTTAGAGCTGGGAAGGACTCAAGCATTCATTTAGTACAACTCATTCATTTTGTGGTTGATACAGGTGAAACCTAGAAACTGTTACTGATGAGCACAGCTAGTTTAACAGACAGCCTGCACTTAACAAAGGCCTTCTGACTCCTAGCCTGGGGCTCTGTGGGCCATACTGACCATGTCCACAGGTCCACATTCTCATGTAATGGGGTGGCCAACCAACATGTAAGTAGTAGAAAATGATAGGAGCCATGAAAATATGGTTTCAGTGAAATAATCTGCTTAAATCACCTTCATAAAAGCATCAGCTATATCTGGAACATTCATAAAGGTTTTGCTCCATGTTTCTGGAATTTGTTGTTGAATTCTGCACTGACTGCTATAAAAGCACAAGCTTCACCTGTGAAAAACATTGTAACTGGGATAATTTTAAATGGAATAAATTTGCCTTTATTGTATTTCGTACAGTAGATGATTTCTCCTTATTTTATATTTGTCTGTGTCTAAATTGAAAGTAGCGGCAGATCTTTAGTTTCTATTACTTCATAAAAAAGGGGAAGATGGTTTACAAATTTTGCTTTTTTGAAAATAAGTTAAACTTGTCAATAATCAGGAGAACAGATGGCAGGAATGCCTTCCAACACCCCAGCTGGACCACAGAATCCCAGTGGCTCTGTTCCTTTATCTCAAGTAACTGCTTCTTACGTGTATCCCCATCCAATAGCTCTGGTCCTTGGGACATTCTGGTATCTACTCTCTGCTTTTCTCTATGGGACTTGGGGTTATAATGACTATCCTGCTATTTCTACTCTTTTGGTATTTCCTCATCCTTCATTGGTTTCCTTTGTCTTGCTGTTACTCTTTTAAATAATCCCTCCGTTAAATGCTCTGTAATGAACCCTTGAGTGAGTCATCTATGTCCTGCCGGGATCTTGGAGGATACATTAGCCTTTGTTGGATTTTTCCTCTGTATTTTTCTCTTTTCCTTTCTTCTGTGAGTTCCATGCGCATAGCCTCTGAAGGGGGATATAACAGAAGGGAAAACAGAAAAGACCTGTGAGACTTTGTATCTTTTCTTTTCAAATGCTTAAACCTCAGGCGATTGAGGGATGTATCCAGAAATCTTTGGATGATATGTCTTGTCCAAGAATTCAGTTTTTTTGAAATTTTTTTCCCCAATTTTTATTGAAGATGTCTGTAGACATAGCTCAAAAGATCAAAATTCTGTTATGTCTTATAACTAAAAACAGCAATCCTCATCCCATGACTCCCTATCCCAATTAATGCTACTCAGAAACAATCATTTAATGACACACTTAGGTTTTACTTTTGGCACACCTTCATATTTCTAAGTAGCATTTGCATAGTGTTACTTCGTTGTATTTTATCTTCTTATTTTATTGTTGTACTTTAAGTGAAAGTTTACAATTCAAGTTAGTCTCTCATACAAAAATTTATAAATAGTTATGGGACTCTAATTGCTCTCCCTAGTCTAGGACAGCACACTCCTCCTTTCCACCCCTGATTTCCCGTCTCCATTGAACCAGCACCTGACCTCCTCAGCCTTCTCATCTCACCTCTGGACAGGAGCTGCCTATTTAGTCTCATGTATCTACTTGAGTTAAGAAGCATACCCTTCACGAGTATCATTTTATGTCCCATAGTCCAGTCTAATCTTTGTCTGAAGAGTTGGCCTCAGGGATGCTTTTGGTTCTGGGTTGACAGAGAGTCCAGGGGCCATGCTTTCTGGGGTCCCTCCAGTCTCAGTCAAAACATTAATTCTGGTCTTTTTACTAGAATTTGAGTTCTGCACCTTACTTTTCTCCTGCTCCATAAAGGACTCTGTGTTGTGTTCCCTGTCAGAGTGGTCATCAGTGGTAGCTGGGCACCATCTAGTTCTTCTGGTCTCAGGCTGATGCAGTCTCTGGTTTATGTGGTCCTTTCTGTCTCTTGAGCTAATACTTCCTTTGTGTCTTTGGTGTTCTTCACTCTCCTTTACTCCAGGTGGGTTGGGACCGATTGATGCCTCTTACATGGTGGCTTGCTGCTAGCTTTTAAGACCCCAGACACCATTCACCAAAGTAGGATGCAGAACATTTTCTTAATAAACTTTGTTATGCCAATTGACCTAGATGTCCCCTGAAAGCATGGTCCCCAGACTCCTGCCCCTGCTATTCTGTCCCTCGAAGTGTTTAGTTGTATTCAGGAAAATTCTTAGCTTTGGTTTAGTCCAGTTGTGCTGACTTTCCCTGCAGTGTGTGCTGTCCTTCCCTTCACCTAAGATAATTCTTGTCTACTGTCTAGTTAGTGAATAGACCTCTTCCTCCATCCCCAACTTCCTAACCATCAAAGAATGTTTTCTTTGTTTAAACCTTTTCTTGAGTTCTTATAATAGTGGTCTTATACAATATTTGTCCTTTTGTGACTGACTAAATATACTCAGCATAATGAATTCCAAATTCCTCCATGTTACGTTTCATGGATTCATCATTGTTCTTTATCATTGGGTAGTATTCCATTGTGTGAAAGAATATACCATAATTTGTTTATCCATTCGTCCATTGATGGGCACCTAGATTGTTTCCATCTTTTCGCTATTGTGAGCAGTGCTGCAATGAACATGGATGTCCATATATCTATTTGTGTGATGGCTTTTATTTCTCTAGGATATATTCCAATGAGCGGGATTTCTATATTGTATGGTACTTCTATTTCTAGCTTTTTAAGGAAGTGCCAAATTGATTTCCAAAGTGGTTGTACCATTTTACATCCCACCAACAGTGTATAAGTGTTCCAGTCTCTCCACAACCTCTCCAGCATTTATTATTTTGTGATTTTTGGATTAATGCTAGCCTTGTTAGGCTGAGATGGTGTCTCATTGTAGTTTTGATTTGCATTTCTCTAATGGCTAATGATTGTGAGCATTTCTTCATGTGTCTGTTAGCCGCCTGAATATCTTCTTTGGCGAAGTGCCTGTTCATATCCTTTGCCCATTTTTTAATTGGGTGAGTTGTCTTTTTGTTGTTGAGGCATTGCAGTATGTTGTAGATTTTAGAGATTAGATGCTGACTGGATTTGTTATAGCCAAAATTTTTTTCCCAGTCTGTAGGTTGTCTTTTTACTCTTTCGGTGAAGTCTTTTGTGAGCATAAGTGTTTGATTTTTAGGAGCTCCCAGTTATCTAGTCTCTCTTCTGGTGTCTGTGCATTGTTACTTATAGTTTGTATTGTGTTTATGCCATGTTTTAGGGCTCCTAGCATTGTCCCCATGTTTTCTTCGATGCTCTTTATCTTTTTTGATTCTATATTTAGGTCTTTGATCCATTTTGAGTTAGTTTTTGTGCATAGCGTGAGGTATGGGTCTTGTTTCAGTTTTTTGCAGATGGATATCCAGTTATGCCAGCACC
>NW_004443994.1:3070149-3095207 GCF_000243295.1 Trichechus manatus latirostris
AAATATCAGCTGCTCATAGGTGGATGAATTTATGTCTGGATTCTCAATTCTGTTCCATTGGTCTATGTATCTGTTGTGCCAGTACCAGGCTGTTTTGACTACTGTGGTGGTATCATAAGTTCTAAAATCAGGTAGTGTGAGGCCTCCCACTTTGTTCTTCTTCTTCAGTAATGCTTTACTTATCTGGGGCCTCTTCCCTTTCCATATGAGTTGGTGATTTGTTTCTCCATCTCATTAAAAAATGCCATTGGAATTTGGATCGGGATTGCAATTGTATCTGTACATCGCTTTGGGTAGAACTGATATTTTCACAATGTTGACTCTTCCCATCCATGAACAAGGTATGTTTTTCCACTTATGCAGGTGTCTTTTAGTTTCTTGCAATAGTGTCTTGTAGTTTTCCTCATATAGGTCTTTTATGTCTCTGGTTAGATTTATTCCTAAGTATTTTATCTTCTTGGGGGCTATTGTAAATGGTCTTGATTTGGTGATTTCCTCTTCAAAGTTCTCTTTGTTGTTGTAGAGGAATCCAACTGATTTTTGTATGTTTATCTTGTATCCTGATACTTTGCTGAAATCTTCTATTAGTTCCAGTAGTTTTCTTGTTGATTCTTTGGGGTGTTCTGTGTATAAGATCATATCATCTGCAAATAGAGATACTTTGACTTCTTCCCTACCAATCTGGATGAGCTTTATTTCTTTTTCTAGCCTAATTGCTCTGGCTAGGATCTCCAGTGCAATGTTATTCAAGAGTGGTGATAAAGGGCATCCTTGTCTGGTTTCTGTTCTCAGTGGGAACGTTTTCAAACTCTCTCCATTTAGGATGATGTTGGCTGTTGGCTTTGTATAAATGCCCTTAATTACGCCGAGGAATTTCCCTTCTATTTCTATTTTGTTGACAGTTTTTATCATGAATGGGTGTTGGACTTTGTCAAATGCCTTTTCTGCATTGATTGACAAGAATATGTGATTCTTGTCTTTTGTTTTATTTATGTGATGGATTATGTTAATTGTTTTTCTAATGTTGAACCATCCCTGCATACCTGGTATAAATCCCACTTGATCGTGGTTAATTATTTTTTTGATATGTTGCTGAATTCTATTGGTGACAATTTTGTTGACGATTTTCACATCAATGTTCATGAGGGATATTGGTCTGTAATTTTCTTTTTTTTGTGATGTCTTTACCTGGTTTTGGTATCAGGGTTATGCTGGCTTCATAGAATGAGTTTGGGAGTATTCCATCCTTTTCTATGCTCAGAAATACCTTTAGTAGTAGTGGTGTTAACTTTTCTCTGAAAGTTTGGTAGAATTCTCCAGTGAAACCATAGGGCCAAGGCTTTTTTTTCTTTTTTATTGTTAGGAGTTTTTTTAATCACCTTTTAATCTCTTCTTTTGTTATTGGTTTACTTAGTTGTTCTACCTCTGTGTTAGTTTAGGTAGGTAGTGTGTTTCTAGAAATTTGTCCATTTCCTCTAGTTTTTCAGATTTGTTAGAGTACAGTTTTTCGTAGTATTCTATTATGATTCTTTTAATATCAGATGAGTCTGTTGTGATCCCACCCATCTCATTTCTTATACAGGTTATTGCTTTCTCTCCTCTTTTTCTTTTGTCTGTTTGGCCAATGGTTTATCGATTTTGTTGGTCCTTTCAAAGAACCAGCTTTTGGTCTTGTTAACTCTTTCAATTGTTTTTCTTTTCTCTTTTTCATTTAATTCTACTCTAATTCTTATTATTTCCTTTCTTCTGGTGTCCAAGGGCTTCTTTTACTGCTCTCTTTCTACTTGTTACAGTTGTAGGGTTAATATTTTGATTATGGCCCTTTCTTAATTTTGGATGTATGCATTTATTGCTATAAACTGACCTCTGAGCACTGCTTTTGCTGTGTCCCAAAGCTTCTGGTAAGATGTATTTTATTCTCATTTGATTCTATGAATTTCTTTATTCCATCTTTGATTTCTTCTATAAGCCAGTAGTTTTTTTAGCAAGGTGTTGTTCAGTTTCCATGTGTTTGATTTTTTTTCCTTGCTTTTTCTGTTATTGATTTCTGCTTTTGTGGCTTTATGGTCAGAAAAGATGCTTTATAATATTTCAATGCTTTGGATTCTGTTAAGGTTTGCTTTATGGCCTAATGTGGGGTCTATTCTGGAGAATGTTCCATGTGTGTTGGAAAAGAAAGTATACCAATAGCAGAGTGTTTGGTATACATCTGTAAGATCAAGTTGGTTGATTATAGCATTTAGATCTTCTGTGTCTTGGTTGAGCTTCTTTCTGGATGTTCTGTCCTTCACTGAAAGTGATGTGTTGAAGTCTCCTACTATTATTGTAGAGTTGTCTATCTATCTTTTCAGTGCCAGCAATTCAATATTTCGAACATCTGTCATATGCAATGCTTTTTTCAACTGAGACTAGAAATGAACATGATGAAATGTCTAGGGCAGCACAGTTCAGCATGGCTCAGACTATTCTATTTCCATACCCTGTGTTTTCTCCAAGGAGAGGGCATAAAAGCATGAACTAGTCTGTACTTTTCCACATTATGATAATTTTTTTTTTTATTGCTTGCTGCTTCATGTAGAGTAAGCCCAACTCCAGTGCCCCAATGAGAAAGGACAAGGTATAACTGCAGGTCATCACCCTCAGATATCAGAGGTATAAAAAAGCAAAGAAAATCATTGCTAGGGAGATGGAAGAAGTGATCAGGTCCTGCTCATGGACCTTGACTGGGAATGAATCTCTTTCTTTATATTCTTTCTAAGATATGGAAGGCTCGATAGAGTCACACATAAGATGTTTAAAACATTTTACAAGCAGAAACTTCATCAGCAGAGCATTGTCACATCACCTGGTTATTATTTGATATTATTTTTAACAGAAAATAAAAAGGACATGTTGAAAGTCCCTGAGTGATATCTGTCTCTCAAGGTTCTGAACTGTAATCCTTCCATCCATCAATCAATCAATAAACCCATATAATTTATTTGGACCAGGCAAGGAAAAGTGTCCTCCCCTGATTGATGGCCAAGAATTCATCCAAAAGAAAGTTAGAAAATGTTTGATTTAGAAGTCAATGGGAGATTGGGAAGCAAAAAGCTGCGAGGAAGGAAGGAAGGGAAAAATGAATGATAGAGTGAGAGAGTGAGAACTGGATTGTTGAGATCCTGAGAGTTTACTGGACTGAGGTTAAAACATCAGTGGTGCTGAGGTGGAAGGAGAAAAACTGACTTTATGGACTGTGTAGACCAAAAAGACAAATGGGAACTTGGACATATTCTCTGAAAAATCAATAAGAATAAAAGAGACAACCCAATAGTAAAAACAAAACAAACAAACAAAAAGATAAAATAGGAAATCTAAATGCTAAATAAATATGTCAAAAGGTGCTTAAACTTATTTATAATGAGGCATATGACGTGTAACTCTACAGCTTCCAAATTTGCAAAATTAAATGTCTAATATTACCAATTATTGGTAAGGATGTCTAGAATTTTCAGTTACTGTTAATAAGCATGTGAATTGTGCATAAAGGTTAAAAATCTGCTTGATATCTAGAAAGGCTGAAGACCTACGTAACCTATGATCCAGAAACTCCAGTTTTGGGTATATTACACAAAGCAAGCTGTGTACATGTGCAAAAGGTTATAAGTGCAAGAAAATTCCTGACAGCCTTGTTCATAGATGATAAAATACAAAGGTTCATCAACCATAAGTGGATACATTTTGGTACCTTCTTAGAATAGCATACTATAAAGCAATGAAAATAAATAAATTGCAGCTACATAAATTAAGTGGGTGAATACTATAAATTTCTTGATGAGAAAAACAAGCAAGACACAAAATAATATACAAAATTTAATTCCATTTAAGTCAAGATTAAAATTAGGACAAACTAAACTCTTTTTTTAATAAATGCATACTGAGAGTGTAAAATCATTTTTTAAAAGTAAAGGAAGTATTACCATGAAAATCAAAATATCGATGAGCTCTAGAGTCTAGTGACAGTTTTAAGAGGGTATGATTTGGACTTTTCAGTGTTCGTAAAATTTCTTGACCTGGGCAGTGATTCCATAAATGTTCACTTTATTTTTATTAATTTTATTGCACAGTTATGTTTCATGCAGTCTTTTGTGTGAGTTACAGTTCATATAATTGAAAAGATTATATAGATAAAAGAGAAGAGGGTATAATTTATCAAAGTTTTGCTATGAAATGGAGCAAAAACAAATAAACGGAAGTGACCTTTCCTTCATTTCCTCCTTCCTTTCATGTTTTAAATAGAACATAAGAAACTACATTTGTATGCTATTTGGAATGACCCCATAGTTTAGGCAAAATATTGCATGGAAAAAGGGAATAAGTGCAGGAACTGAGCTCCTGAGCAGGAGTGTGTGAAAGAATCCAGAGGACTACTGGGGTGGATCTTTATGTAGGGTTGGGGGAACTCTTCTTTATTACAGGAAAAAAGAGCAAGGTTTTGTGGACAGATGGGGTAGAAGTTGTAAATTTGATGGTAAGAATTAGAAGTTTTTGTCATTGTGAAAAGTTGGGCTCTTTCTTAACATGACATAATCAGAGGAGGCATAATCATCCTGCATTATCACTGGTTTCAAGTTAATTGCCCCTGCCCCAGAACAACACTCACCACGGTTCTGTCCTGCCAGGAGGTTCATCAGGTAGGATTTTCCTGTACGATACAGCCCTGCAATGGCCACCACCACCACAGGCTGGGTTATCTCATCAAGAATCTTTAATGCACTTGGATTCACCGTCAACTGCTCTTTATGGTTTTCTACTAGACAAATGGGGGCCATCATGATGGGTCTAAATGTCATGATTTCCTGCAAACCCAGAAGAGTCTCTCAGTAAAATACAGGTTCCAAAGACACCTCTAATGGTTATTTAAGGCACGTGCATAATACCTTCCTGCTTGTGGCACAGGTATATCAAATTCCTACCTTTTGTACATTTCTAAGGGAAAAGTATGTAGCCTGGCGTTGGCAGATCATAAATCTCTTCCTTCATTATTCCCATAATACCTGCTGACATTGATGATGACACTTAGGGTATTACTTGCCTCCAATAGCTCATTTCTCTAAAAAATAATATTCTAGTTAATGAATAAGGTGAAAATTTATTTCCCTCTCTCATAAGATTTCAGAGTTAAAGAGTCCATGGTTCTGCTTCAAAAAGTCAACAGGAATAGCCTAGAACCATAGTCTCATGGGACAACTCAGTCAACTGGCAAAATATAATTCATCAAGTTCATGTTCTGCATCTTAGTGAAGTGAGTAGCATCTATGGTCTTAAAAGCTTGTGAGTGGCCATCTAAGATATAACTATTGGTCTCTACTCAAAAGAAGCAAACGAGTAAGAAGATAACCAAAATTTCAGAGAAGAAACAAATCTAGAAGGCTGATAGCCTACACAAGCCACAACCTCATCTACCCTGAGGCCAGAAGAACTAGATGGTGCCCAGCTACCATCACCTACCATTCTGACTGGGGTCACAATAGACAGTCCCAGATAGAATGGTAGAAAGATGTAGAAGAAAACTCAAATTCTTAAAAAGTCCAGACTAACTGGACCAGTTGAGACCAGAGGACTCCCTGAGACTATTGCCTTCAGGCACTCTTTAAACCTTGAACAAAAACTATCCCTTGAGATAACCTTTTAGTAATTACTGCTCCTTTTCCCAGGCCTGATACATCTGGGATCATTCAACTACAGCAAGAACAGCTAAGATGCAGCTTAGCTCCTGAAGCCCTTTTTTAGTGTGTATGATACGGGTGGCATATGATCACCCAAAAAGAAAAAATAGCCCCAGGGAGTTTTTTGTATGCAGTAGCAACAATAGTGAAATAGCAGAGTGGTACACAAAATAAAAGTTATTACCCTTAAGTATGGTACTCTACTGAAAAACCATCTGTATGAGACCAAAATGTCAACATTTACTTTAAAGCAAAGATGAGACTATAAGGGGGCAGGGAGACTAGAGTACTAGAAATGGAACAACCAGAACACAACTAAACAGAATGTTGACACATTCTGAAAAATGCAACTAATGTCACTGAACAATTTGTGTGGAAACTGTCAAGTGGGAACCTAACTTACTGTGTAAACTTTCACCAAAAACACAATAAAATAGTATTTTAAAAAAAAAGTCTTCAGGAATACTGGTTCATTTTATTAACTGTTTGACCACCCTTTCACATGCTTCCTCATTGTCCAGGATGGCTTACCTCCTCATGACTGGTACATCACACATACGTACAAGTGCTATGAGTCAGAACCTACTGGATGGCAAAGGGTTTGTTTTTTGGTTAAAGAAGCAGTAAGTGTGGAATTACGATCAGAGGGAATAAAAAATGTAATATTGTGTCTGGACTAGAAAGGTCTATTTCTGGGTGACATACTCTTCCCCTATTCTGTGTTTTAGATACAGGACCAATAGAAGATGAAATTGAGATGACACAATTGTATACCTGAAAGTTAAGAGCTGGAGTCCTATTTTGCTCTGTGAATAACTGTTCTGTATCTCTCTCCATCTTCTCAATAAATTGATTTACATGTTTCTGGTGACACTTTTCTTTCTGTTCCATCATCTGCTGATACTTTATTTGCATTTCCTCCAACATTTTTTTTGCATCCTGTGCAAATTCAGCTATCACAAGTTTCACTGAAAAAGAAAAGAAAAATTCATGTGGAATTGCAGTATTGCCTCCTTCTTCCTTCCACACTTATTGTTATCGTTGCTACTGCATACAAAAAATTCCCTGGGGCTAATAATGTTTCTTTTTGGGTGATTGTATGCCACTCGTATCATACACACTGAAAAAGGGCCTCAGGAGCTAAGATACGTCTTTGCTGTTCTTGCTATAGTTGAATGATCCCAGATGTACCAGGCCTGGGAAGAGGCGCAGTAATCACTCAAAGGGCTTCTAGGGACAGAGAAGGCTGAGTCTCCAATTATATATCCACTCTTCACAGATGTGAACTCTCCAGGACCCAGGAGTCCCATCAGTGCCTACAGACCATGCAGCCTCCAGCCATTTGAGAGCTGTACACTGTCTACACACTGAAGCTAGGTTAGTTGTTTCTGACATTGTTGGCAGATGAGGACTTCCCTCTTATTGTACCCACTATGTGACCCATTGACCAACTGATGGGAGTAAAGCTCAACTTTGCTAAAACGGTTTATTAAGCCCCTCTCTGATTTACTCTATATTCCCAACACTCTAACCTCATTCTAGGACACAAGGAAATCCTTGATTAAAGGCATGATGCTGAGGATATATAGAAGGATGGTGTGGATGAGAAAGAAAAAGTCAATCCTGAACTGAACTTGCCTGATATCTTCTCATTATGAAATGCACCCTAATTACAAAAATCACAATATCTCTAGAGTCAGTGTGTGTGACTTCAAATCTAGGATTCAGGTGATATTTATTTTAAACATTAAGCATTACAAATAAACATGAAATGAACAGCCTCAGTAGGTAACACACTAACTTCTCACTTAAGCTGCATCTTTGCAAACTTTATGGCTCAACAAAAGTGCAGACATCATGATTTCAAGTTTTGTTTAGTGGAAATTGACTGATGTTCTCAAGTTGCTCATTTAACTTATACCCTCGTGAGAAGATATGGGAGAGTAAAGCTCTTTTCTTTGGATTATTAGATTATGATACCTGATGTACTTGTCTCTATGCTTCTCATCTGGAGATCCTGGATCTCTTTCTGAAGTTTTATTCTCTCCTCTTTAAATCCTTCCTTAAGAAGTTGTTCCTGTTCCTAAAGAGGAAAAGAGAATACTTAAACTCACACAGCATAAAACAGGATCACTGAACTTGTTCCATAATTGCCAAATTAGTTTCTCTTGTAGTACTTCCACTAATTCTCAAGAGTTATGACCCTTTTTTTTGAAACAATTTCCTCTCTTAACTTTCATTATATCACTCTCACTGAGTTTTCCATCCTTGCTATTAATTTTTCTTGGCCCTTTTCTCTAGTTTCAGAATTTTAATTTTTTTGTAGAACCTAAAATATTGTTGTCTTAGAATTCCATCCAGGGATTCTTGAACCCACATTGAACACAATTATTCTGTGGAAATTATGTCCCCCCCCGCCCCCACAATATTTTTTTTTTTTTTTGCTTCAACTCTCACCTGTATGGATTTTCATATATATGTATATTCTAGTAGGATGTTTGAAATCAAAAAAGATTTCTATATGATGCTGAGAATCAGGGGTAATGTCTGAACATGGGATTCACTTCAAGACTCCAAAATTTTAGTGGAAGTAAAAAGAGAAAAAAGTTAAGGAGATCAGGGTCTGTGGTAGCCAATACTGCATTTCTGGGCCAACATTCATACTCAACATGGATTCATAGTATGGCTAAAGAACAGGAATGCCCTGGCAGACTGGGCACTTAACCAGTGGGTTAAGTGGGTAGATGGTTAGGGAGTCTTCCTACTCATTAGAGTGCTTACAGACAGACAGTCCTACAAGGTATGGCAGAAACAAAATCATTGTGAACTCCCCACAGTAAGAAAGGTGAACTGGATATTTTTCAAGGCAGTATGATCCAGAAAAGTAATGTATCTCTCATGAGATTACAATTTTCTCATTTAAAAAAAAGAGAATATAACAGTTCCTATGCCGTAAGATGAGGATTAAATATGTAATAAATGTAAAGCTGTTTGTATAGGGCTTGGCAATTAATAGCTACTGTTTATTGAGTGATATAATGATGAATGACTGCATCCAAATCTTCATGTAAAAGACAAGAAATGGTAACAGATAGAAGCAGTAAGGTAATGAGCAGCTGACACGAATGTCTGATCTGGCAAAGTTCTTATTCTTGGAGTAAAGGTGTAACTTCCGTGCTGTTCTTAATTAGGAGCAGTGGAAGACAAAACTGAAATGACACAATTAAATACCTGAAGTTTGAGAGCTAGAATGCTCTCTTGTTGTGCCAACAGTTGGTTCTTGTCCTCCATCTTCTCAGTCAATTGTTTCACATGTTCCTGATGACTCTTTTCTTTCTGTTCCATTAACTGCTGATGCTTTATTTGCATTTCCTTTAACATTTTTGCTGTAGCCTGTGCAGACTCAGCTTTCACACGTTCCACTGGAAGAAAAGGAAGAAAAAAATTCAAGTAGGTTTATAGTGTTACTTCCTTTTTTCTTCCACACTTACTTGTTATTGTTCTTACTTCATAGATGAAATTCCCTCTGAGCATTTTTTTTCCCCAAGTAACCATAAGGCTACTGACTGTATTATGTCCCACTCAGAAATGACTACCTTAGCTCAAACACATCTTTGCTGTTCTTGCTCTAGTTTGAAGATCACAGGTTTATCCATCCAAATTATTTAAACTTTTAAGAGCATTTGTCTGTCTAGTTTCTTGACTCGCTCCTCACCTTCAGTCTCCTTTTCTTTTTCTGTGAGAGTCAGATCTGTCTGTAGAATTGCATCAGTCACAGACTCCTTGGACATCAAGTATTTCTGCAGAATTTCTTCAGCCTTAGGAGCCAGAGAACACAGAGTTAGTAGAAGGAAATGGCTGTAAGCATTTGTTCCTGTGTTGTCAGCCCACCATCTTTTCCTCTAGAGACTACTCTTTTTGAGTCTGATCAGACTAACAGTCAAGGTTCACTGTCACAGGTGTGCACATGCTCCAGGCTGGCCAATCAGAGCATATCACTAAGCAGAGTCCTTTACAGAAGACTGATATGGATACTGGGAGACAGAGACTCTTGGTCCTTTTTACACTGAGGGCTTTAAGTTTGGAGTTGTTGATACTGTGGTTATATATGGAGTGAGATTGCTGGATAATGAAGCCATCATGGAAAAAGTGGATCAGAGGGACGGAGAGAGAGAGGCAGAAGGCTGAGTGAGAAATGGTGGGTCTGAGGGAACAAAAGACAGAGAAAGAGATGATGACATTGCTTGAACTCTTGGATCCAGGTGTCCTTAAATCTGGTTTGAAGCTTAAACTGATAAGGTACCATATTTGGTTAAATGATTATCATTGGGTTTTTGTCCTTTGCATCATCAATGATCAGCTATAATGGTGGGCTATCCTGTTAGTGTTAATTACACTCTCTTTGATGAGCACCTAGGACATATATAATATAACAGGCTCCCTGTACATGTTTATTGAAGGAAAGAGTAAATGATATGCAGACAATAGGGCACATTTGTGTGCAGTTAGGAGCCCCTGAGTGGTACAAATGTGTAACACACTTGGTTGCTGGCAAAAAAGTAAGTGGTTTGGGTTCCACCCAGAGGAACCTCAGAAGAAAAGGCTGGTAATCTATTTCTGAAATATAAGTCATTAAAAACCTTATGTAGCACAGTTTTTCGCTTACACACATGGGGTCACCATGAGTAAGAGTCAACTTTATAGCAACTGGTGTGCAATTACCCTTGATCACTTTGGTGTTTCAAAGAGGCACTTCAGCAGCTTACCAGAACTGACAATCTTGGTTACCTGTATCCCCTTCCTGGGTTCCTGCAGGTACTTTTTCTTCAGCTCTTGTGTCTTCTGAATGAAGAGACGATATCCCCCTGGTTTAGAATAAACTCCCTGCTTCACTTCTTCTTCCAGAGGACTAAAAATATCCTGAAGTAAAGCTAAGCAATGATCTGATGAAGCTCGCAGATTCTTTTCACAAAAGTCATTCCACTTTTTCTCTAGCTGGGCCTTTAATGTAAAAATAGGGAGTAGGGAGAACAACAGGGAAAGGATATTAGCAAGACCTTGGAATTTCTACAAATGTTTCTTAAAAAAGTCTGAACCATAAACACCTTACCAGAACTATATACTCTCTCCTGATCTGGACTTTCTAGGTCTCTTTGTTCTTGGAGGTGATGGTCAGACCAGAGATTACTAGATTACATTTCAATTTTACTAGTGAACTTCTGCTTTTCAGATTAGACCAATGATTGTCATATATGGAATAAAAGTGTAACAACATAAGCCTATTCAAAATACCTAAGACCAGAAGTTTCTTGCTTTTCGTTAATATGAAATAAAGTTAGTTTGGTAACAGAGCTTCTAAATAGACTGCATGCCCACTATTACCAGACTGACTATTATCAGTTATATGCACTTAATTAAAAGGAAGACTGTTAGTTTATTCATGAAAGAAAAAAATGTCTCAAAACTTTGAGTCCATAATAATGAAATTAGTTCTTCCGATTACTTTGATTACTAATAGGTGGTTGTCATCATTTTAAAGTCTAGTAAGAATTGCTACTCTGAAAAAGAAATACCCTTTTCATTTTCAAGTAGTGTTTTCCCTTGTAAGACTATAATTCATACAAACTAGAGAGAAAAATTACCGCTAATTCCTTTTGAAATAAATGGTTTATGTCTTTGAATGAATTCCTGATGAAGACTCCAATGGCCTCTTTCTCACTGGCCCTGTGCAGGTCCAGCAGCTCCTGGAAAGTTTCTGTGGGCAGCTGCACCTTTTGGCCCATCTGTTGGTCATAGTGGGCAATGGCCTTTTGCACTGTGGCCGAGTTCTCTATCTGAGCCAAGGCTAGGACTGCATTTTCTATGCAGGGCAGAGATCCATTACTGATGGCATTGACGTAGGTCAGCACCAGGCTCTTCAGACCTTCAAATAGAGAACAATTGGTGATATTCACTGTAGGTGGTGTGATGACACATCTCTATTCTGTGTAATTCTGGTATGTCTATTTCCACCACAACATAATGCCATTAGCATTTCCTGGAAGCTTGTCAGAAATGCAGATTGTCAGGTCATGCCTCAGACCTACTGATCAGAAGTTGCCCTTTGTCAAGATCCCCAGGTGATATGTATACACAACAAAGGTTGCGCATCACGGTTCTATATAAAGTACCCCTATGTGTATCTCATGTTTGCTTCCATTTACTCCCAAGTACCATTATGACAGAAACCATTTCTCTTGCTTTTATATCTTTGTCATCGAGTATCTGTAGCCTGGCCCATGGTAAGCTTTCCATCAATATTTGTGGAATAAAATGATGCTATCCCAATTGAAAGGAGTCCTTCATTTGGTTCAGTATTGGTCAGAGTTGTCCAATAAAACTTTCTTCAGTGAAGAAAATGGTTTATGTCTACACGTCCCAATATAGTACGCAGTAGCTAAACGTTAAGGAGCCCTGGTAGTGCGAAGTTAAATGCAAGGCTGCTAACCAAAAGGTTGGTGGCTCAAGCTCACCCAATGACTACAGGAGAAAGGCCTGGCAATCTACTTCCATAAAGATTATAGCTTAGAAAGCCCTATGGGGCAGTTCTACTCTGTCACATGGTGTCATTATGAGTCGAAATCCACTTGATGGCACCTAACAACAATATCCATATAGAGGTATTCAGTCCTTGAAATATGGTCATGTGATCTGATTTTTAAAATTTTCATTAATTTAAATTTTAATTTAAATAACAACATATGTCAATTGGTTCCCTGGTTTTAACAGTGCAGGTCTAGCTGACTAGATCAATATTAAACATAGAACTTCTCCTTGAGCTTTCTTACATTTTCACACCCAAGAGATTTAAGTATTAAAAAACATTAGATATTTTTAGACTGTCTGGAATTTAACAAAATAAAAGCAGTAGGCCCTGAATTTCTCAAAGCTGGAATTAAGTGGCTATTACACTTCCCTCCCTTATTCTGAACAGTAACTGGAAGTACTGAGAAGGGGACTCACGAGGCCCATTGACCTTAATGCCGCCTGAAAGAATCTTGATCTTAGAATGGCTGAAGATGTAGGAAGAGAATTCTGCAACTTGTTGTACAAATTCAGAATCCAGCTCATCATCCTGCAGTGTCTCAAGATGGACAAGCTTCTTCCACTTAGTGGGTGGATGGAAAACAAAGCATTTCTTCTTTGGGAAGAACTTTTGGATACAGACTCGGGGCAGGTTAAAAATTTTTTCTTCTTGACTGGTACCTAGAGAAGGATAAAAAGAAGATATATCTAGTACAATGTTCATGTGTCACTTTAAACATTTAGCTAAAATAAATAATCTTTCTACTCCATATTATTTGGCTACGTACGGATGTCACAAACTATAAATAGGAGATGAAAGCAACATAATCATAAGCGGATTAAAAAAATATGTTTTCCCCATGAGGAAAGGAATAATGCAATTTAAAATCAAATCTATTAATTCAGGTAATAAACAAGAATTTCTTCTTAAGACTAGCCTTGTAGAAATACAAACTACAAATGTAAGCATCTGCACAAAAATGATAATTCCTGAATTCTTTTTTTTCCTCCCTATTTTCCAATGATTCATCCATATTACCTGGCTTTAGCTTCAAGGAATTCTCCAGATACTTGTCTGCTGTGATGGATTGTCCATCTGCTTCAAGCTTCAGAATCCAGTCTCTCAGAGCCCACACAAAGTCTGGAAAGAATCTCACAAAGTCAGCAGAATCCTCAACCTCATTACTATCAGGTGAGGATTTTGCCCTGATTTGATTTGTCAACTCTGTCACATAGCTGAGTAGCTAACTAAGGAAAAGTGGCAAAATTAACAGGGCCTCTCATCCCATATTAGTTCCACATATTCCAAAAACCTTCATTTTGCCTGTGCTTTTAACAAAATGTTAATTCATCAGTCAATATATGGAATCTTTGCCCTGTACTTGAAGTATATTTCATGTTTTCTTTTTTTTGTGCTTGGTTCCCCAGGATTCACTATACGGCAACTGGTTTGTTTAATACAGATATCCCTCTGGCTTTGGGGCTGTCTTTGGCCACAAAAGGATACTGCAGTTGGTCCATGGCCTGCTGGTTGATGGCTCCCATGCTATTGTATATGAAGGTGCTGCTCAGGAGGATGGCCAGGGCAAAGATCCAGGAGTCATTCTCGTTGTCTTCCTGGAAGTCAGAACACAGTGGGGTCAGGAGTGTGTTTCATTCTCATGGCACTGTCCTGATTAGCAATAGTGAAGTGTGCTCATTTAATTAGAGCTTTTCTAGACTAATGACCTCTAAGAGGAACTCAAATCCAAACAAAAATTGTTGTTAGTAGGCCTTGGACTTTTGTCAGTTTGTCATTAGTATTTTAGGTTATCACTGATTCATTGTTTACCAGCTCGCTAGGCCCTCTTATGACCATTGTCAGATAATTGCAAAATAAATACTCAAGGTTAGCGGACATCCTGAAGACTTAAAACAAAATTTTTCACTTTGTAAAAGAAAATCTACTTATATAAGAATCGTAATTGCACCTATTTTATTGAGTTATTACTATGTACCTGAAACTTTAGGTGATCTATCTTATTAATATCTTATAAATATATCAAAACAATACAATGAGTCAGGTATAATTATGAAGGTATAATTATAGAACAGTTACATCCATGTTGTAGATCAGAAAAGCAAGGCTTAAGTAAGTCAAATGGCTTGCTAAAACCACTAATTTGGTATATAACAGAGCTATGATTTGAACACAAATTCTCAGCACTTCAGGACTCAAATAATAACTAACATTCCCTGAAGGATAAGGCACATGACATTGATTTTATTCGTTCTATCTTTATATATCTAGGTTTACTGGTTTTGCTCACAGCTTGTAGTAAATGACTAGAACACTAATTAGAATTCTGATCACCATGCTCTTCTGCTAGAATTCTGGATTATGAATATTTAACTCTGGTTTCTAAATTTGGATTAGTATTATGTAAATGAAAATAAAGAGATATATTATGCTTAAGTGGAAGCTCTTATAGAAGGAAAAATTGTGAATAATTTTGAGCAATTGTTATATACCTGACATTACTTATCTTACGAAATATTCCAAACACTACTAGGAGGTAGGTACAGATATATTTCATCCATTTTATAGATTACAAAGCTGAGGTTTCAAGAACTCAACTACTTTGCTAAAGACACTGAGTTAAGAGACAGAGTTTCAGTTTGAACACAAATTCTCAAGACTTTGGGACCCAGATCATCAACTAATCTTCCCTGCAGGGTAAGATTCATGACATTGATTTTATTAGCACTCTCTTTATGCAGCTGGCTTAACTGACTTATCTCACAGCCAGTAGTTAATAATGAGACTATTGTCCCCTGATCATCACATTTTTCCCCTAGAATTGTGGTTTGTGAATATTTTCCTTGCCCTTAATTGCTAAACTTGGCCTCATAACACACATACAGAAATGAAAATATATATTATGGTTAAGTGGAAGCTCTTTTATAATGAAAAATTAAATAGTGTTAGGGTATTCAGAGATAAGGACCTTACTTCAAAATTGAATCCTTCCTTACCTTCTCTACACCTCCCAGGCCCTGAGTGTCAAGCAGAACTAAAGTGTGGTTTGGCTTCTCGGGGTGAGGCACACACCACATCCAGATTCCCTTGGTGTGAGACTGCACTGTGGAGCCCAGGGAGAAGCCTGCAGTGGGATATTAGGGCTAGAGATGTAATAGCAGAAAATTCTGGAAATTGAGCTAAGAGTTAAAGTAACCAAGGTTAGGAGCAATGACTGAAACCACAACCAGGTTTGATCTTAATTACAACTAGAGAAATAAGGAAACTAGAATATCTAATGTAGATTGAAACATTTTATTTTATCTTAAAGACCAGTGGACACTTGCTGTTACTACATGAACATATTAGTTAATGTCTTATAGTTTATTTACATGTACATTGATTATTGCTATCATTGCCTTATTCCACCAGGAAAAAGAACATTTATACTTTTAAAAGGGGAAACTAAGGTAAAGTGGGAAGACGGAATTAGCTGACTCTTATCCTCCAGAACAGCTGAAGACAAGAATCACAACTGTGGATCTAAAATTTTCCAAATTATTCATTCCATCTCTAAACTTTCTCTTCTTACATCACCATATTCAATGTTGGATGGTGTGAACAGGCAGAAGGGACTCAGCAGAGTTTACTGATACTACTTACCCTGTTTCTTCCCAGCCAGCTTGTTCATCAGGTAGGATTTGCCTGTGCGGTAGAGACCCACAATAGCCACCACCACTACAGGCTGCGTAAGGGCAGACAGGATCGTCAAGGCTTCCTGATTAACCATCAGTTTCCCATCTATGTTCTCAATGAGGCACACTGGACCTGGCATGTGGTCTGAGGTCATGTTCAGGGTGTTAACCTTGTCTGCAAGGGATGAGGTAGGATGGACTGGAATTTCCTGTCTTATAGCAGAGAAACAAATGTCACCAGGTTACTTTGCCTTCATTACATCATAAAATTACACAGTACGGCCACAAATTTTCTGTACATCAGCTAGATGAAGGGAAGACTTTTATCATTTTAGAATGTTATGGAAATATTAAAAAAAAATTTAGTGATTCAAATGTTGTAATGACAGGGATTTATAAACATTAACTCACTCTCATGACCAAAATTTTCCATGTAGTTTATTGTGGAAAACTTTCTTTTGGATTACCATTAGAAATTTAAACTACACATGAAGAGGAAATCGAATAAGAGAAATTTTTTTACATGTTAGCTATATGTAAAATATTCATAGTTTATTTATTCATTCATTAATTCCTTCATTGAATGAGGATTTATTTTTTGTAGTCCTTGTGCATAGACTAAGTGTTATGAAGTGTTTATCTCATGCATAGACTAAATGCGAGGTGCTTGGTTTCTGACTTTAACGAACTATTAGTCTTATCGTGAGATAAAATTAACTCACAAACAGTTCCTGTGTTTACATGTATTGTACTTTCTGATCTCAATTATTTAATAGAGTCTCTCACATGCTCTGACCCTTGATGATTTTTCCATGTTTTCTATGCTTGATCCCAAGTCTGGATCCTACTTCACTAAGACCCCAGACCCTTTATGTCAGTTCTATAGGGTGGCATACTGGGTCTTAATCTTTGCTGTGCAACAGGATCCCCATTTTCCACGTGGCAACTTAGGCTTACTTTCTAGAATCTACCATTGCGTTTGTGTTATGATTTCTTTTCACCTCCTTGCATATTTAGATTAATTCTTTTTTACCTCCAATATTTGGTAATCTAGGTTGTACTTTAATCTTTTATCAGTTTGCTTACTGCATATCAAGGTTCTGTGTTGAGGCAAGGCATATTGCTTTGTAACCTGACAGGTCATCCCGAGGCCTTCTCTGATGAATCATGGCTCTTTTCTTCTCTAAACTCTGCTTTTAGAAGAGTATGTATACATAATTGTTGATGTGTTAGTTTTAATAGTCTTAAAACATTTTTTTCTAATTGCACAGTGTAAGAAATGAGTGTAAAGAACTCTTTTAGTAATGTCTTATGTGTTACTTTCTTCAAACTTCTGTGTTTCAGTTCCTGCAATCAGAACTTACTCTGACACAACACAGGTTCACTCTTTGAAATTCAGACCAGTTTTCTCTTAATAATTCTGTTTTACTCTGCTTTCCTAAAATAAAAATCAATTTGCTGAGATGTCTGTTTCCTTCCAAGACGGAGCAATGATGTGTGGAATTATCCCCCCTTCCTGAAAACAATCAAAAAGTGGACAAAGTATAATATGAAACATCAGTTTTCAAGAGAATGGACATCAGACAACAAAAGGTAGGGATCCCTGAGAGCTGGGAAACAATCCAACAAGGTATACCTATGATTGTCCCAGCTTACTGACTTAAGAGAGATGCAAACACTGGTGCAGGAGGGGAAAACCCAGCTGGAGCAGGTGAACTCCCTGAGGTGAGTAGATGGAATCGAAAAATCATCGAGATGAAAAAGGCTAGAATATTATGAACATAGGACCAGAGAGGAAACAGCTGTATAGAGAGAGAACTCGAGAGAGCTGTAGAAATCCCCTCAACTATCAGTGAATGGTGATCAGGGCATGTGTGTTAAGATACTGTGCAAGATCAGTAAAAGAACCACCCAAAAGAATTGGAGGGAACCATTCCCAGAGCTCTTACAGTGTCACTAATAGTACTTGTTGCCACTGAGTAGACTAGAAAAAATTATGGTTCATGTGGCATTGGAAAGAATACATTGAAGAGTCTCTCCTCAGTGGAGGGGACTATTTAACGCTAGGCAGAACACTGCTTGGATCTTGTCTAGCAAACTTTAAAAACAAAACCTGAGAGACCCAAACTGTTTCCAGGTATTCTCAAGAATATTGTTAGGACTGCAGAAATATCAGCACCCAACAAGACAAAACTCAAATGCTTGGCCCAATAAAAATATACCAGGAATGCAAAGAAATAGGAAAATACAACCCATAATGGAAAAATAAACCAATCAATCAAAATCTAGGCAGCACATACACAGATGTTAGAATTAGCAGAGAAGGACATTAAAAATAGTTAAAACTACTCTGTATGTTCAAAAAGCTAAGGAGAATAATGGAAGGTATAAAAAAGACCCTTTTTACATGAAGATGTTAACATAAAAGTCAGAGTGAACAGGGGTACCAAGAAGGTCAATATATTGTATCTGTTTGTTTGGAGCAAGATTTAGTATTTGTTTAATATTTGACATGCTACTTAAACATCTTTAGACATGTTTTTCAGAAAATGGAAATTGTAAAACTTAGCCCTTAGCGTTATAATGGGGCTGAAAGTGAATCACAAATATCATGGTATTTCTTGGTTATAATGAGAGATAGTGAGAAGAGTACAAAAATACAGTAAGGAACAGAAAAAATAAGGTTAAAAGTAGAGAAAAAGATCAGGCGACCTAGAAAGGAAGATGTTCTAAGAAAATATCTGTATTTAGAGTCATTCACTTTTGGATTCTCTTCTGTTGTATTTTTTCATATGGTGGTGGAAGAGGGGACGGTAGGCTAAGGAGGAAGAGCTGACAAAGAGAGAGCTAGTCAGACAAGTAAGTGATAAATGAAGCTAGTATCATACCAAGGACCTCAGGAGAGAAGTTTCCAGAAAAAGGGATCAAATTTCAGGAGAGCAGGGAGGAATCAAGGTAAGCAAAGATACTGCACATGGTAGATTCTTTAAAGAGGAAGCGTTTCAGTAAAGAAGAGAGTCGAATTTCTACTTGTAAGGGTTTAAGGAGTGAGTAAGCACAAAGAAATTGGACTAGTGAGTCTGGACTGTTTCTAAAAGAAGAACTCTACTTACAAACAAAGTACAAGCCTGTGATTAAAAAGAATATTCTGTTCCGGAAATTCTGAGTTTCAGTTTTCTCTTTCTTTGTCTTTAACAGATTTGATGAGCTTTTTACCCTGCATCTTATTTATTGTTATTTTATTCTCATGAAAATAACACATCAGTAGCCCTTTCAGTTTCTTAGCTGCAGTTGAAACAGTATTAAGCAAGTTCCTTCAAAGTCAATGGTGGTTTGTTTGCCCAGTTGGCACACAATGTCAAGAAGAAAAAGATGATCCTAAAGCATTTCAAGTTCTCAACTTAGGCCTCTCCTCTGCTGGTGCCTGACTCAACCCAGAGCACAGCAGTGGGCCCTCAGGGACACTGCTGCCCGACAAGGACAGGATTCCATCTGAAGTCCTCATGCTCAGTGCAGCTTATCTTGGTGCTGGTCATTTTTAAAAAAATAACTGCCCCAACCTTATCACAGGCTCAATGTCCTACAGCAGAGATCCTTTAGAGCTGGAGAGAAAGCTGCTTGATGAGAAAGTAGTAAGAGTTCTTACCTGTTTTTTTCTCCTCAGTTAGGTTAAGTGATTTCTCTTACTTCTCTGTCTCTCTCTGGATCTTTGGGCTTTTATTTCACTCCTCTCATGTCCTGGGGCTTTCAGGATTTCCTCAAGAGGACCTGTAAGTAAACAAAGCAACCTTTGTAGTGGGACTAAGGTAATAATGAAACTGCAAGCACTGAGGGCAAGTCAGTGAGTTAACAACCATAAAAGGAATTGCAAGGGCCTGTGATAGCGGGTGGAAACCCTGGTAGCATAGTGATTAAGAGTTTGACTGCTAACCAAAAGATTGGCAGTTTGAATCCACCAGGTGCTCCTTGGAAACCCTATGGAGCAGTACTACTCTATCCCACAGGGTAGGGTCACTATGAGTTGGATATGACTCGAGGGCAACAGGTTTAGTTTTTTTGCGTGTGTGCTGTTGGGTAGTGGTTAAGAGCTCGGCTGCTAATCAGAAGGCTGACAGTTCAAATCCACCAGCCGATCCTTGGAAGCCCTATGTGGCAATTCTACTCTGTCCTAAAGGGTCGCTATGGGTCAGAATCGGCCCAATGGCAATGGGTTTTTATGAGTAGTGGGAAGGTATGTGGATTTGACATGATTTCTCAGTTAGAGTCTTCATATTCTGTTTTTGAAGAGATCTTAGAGACCACGAGCTGTGAAAAAAAAGCAAATGTCCATCGAATCATTTGAATGTAATAAAATTTATCTCAGGTTTGAGGGGCACTTTGAGAAGCCTAGAATGAGGAAGCATCATATTGTTTTAGGTCTCATTTGCTGAAATAATTGACAAACTCATATATAGATATAGTGAGTGAGGGAAGAAACATGTCTTATTCACTTGCAAATACCAAGCCCCTACCACAAGAGGAGGCTAATTCCCATGTACTGCATACTTGTTCTAGGTTCAATACTGATCTCTTTCCATGGGTTAAGGTAAATTTCATAACAAATATTGCCTCGTAAGTTTATAGAAATGGTTGCACAGAAAGATTTAATCAATTGTTCAAAATCACAGCATAAATAAACCCAAGCCATTTTGATCCCAAACTCTCTTGTTGAACCACTTCACTAGACTGCCTCTCTATGTTTACTGAATGAGTAATAATAATAACTCTTTCTTATTGATTACTTTCTAGGAGCTATGTTCTATGTCTAAATCAGCCCTGACTAAAATCATGCAAAATAGTGGTTTAATCTCCCGTCTAAAGTGAAAACCGAGAGTCTGAGGAAGGATATACTCTAACTACTTAATGCAAAAGAATGTAGTAAAGGAGTAAATATAAGACAAAAGCTCTAACTTTTACCAATTTGAATAAAAAAAACCTTTAGAAATGTATAAGGAGTAGAAAAATGTCTAGGAAAATTGTTTAATTTGTTAATTTAGTTAGACACATTTAAAATGACATATTTATGCAATGCAGGTATATTGTTTTTTCTTACATTAATAAAATAATTTTATCCAAACTTTTTACATCCTTCTTTAACATTGTAGCTTCATTATTAAAGTTACCTTAAAATCATTTAAATTATTTTTTCAAAGTATGTCATCCTTACTTCCATTAAAGTTATTTGAAATGCAGCACTTTCTGAAATTGTATAGGGTATTTATATTTTATCCTAAATCACTGATACTTGATTCTATAACATTAGTACAACTCTTTCTCCATTAGTTCAAACAGCATACGTTTATATGTTACTTTTTAAAGGTTCTTTAAAAGGCCCGTTTATTTGAGGTTTTGAAAGTGTTTGATTTTAATAAACTTTCTCAGTTATCCTCAGCATTGTGCTTTTCCTTATTCACATAGACAAAATGGACTAATTTTCCAAAAACTAGTTCATAGTTCTTCCCAAACAATTTTTCTAGTTTCTGGAAATTGCTAATGTCTCATTATTTTATATGTATATTTCTATATTAATATTTTCCTAAATAAGCCGCTTAATATACTGTTACATATTAAAGTGCATCTACCATTTTTCTTTCTACTTAGGCAGGCTCATAAATGTTTCCGGCATTTTTTTCCCCTGAAAACTTGGACATTTCATGACTGAGATGAGTTTTATGCAATCTACAAACTTTATTTCTACATGTAGAATTTTTTTTTAGATCCTCTGTAAAACTAATCATCAGGAACACATCAGTTAATGCTTCATCAACCAGAAAAATGTCTTTGTGTTGTCTTAAGTTGATTCCCTCTACGAGAAATCTTTCCTTGCCGTTGAAAATAGCCACACTCACACCCACTGGCCCTCACAACATGATTTTTAATATATAGCATCTCTCAAGTATTTACAATTATGTAGTAATACCCTCCACTTAAATGGAGGCTAATTTATTGTGAAGCTAATGAAGCTCAATTTCCAGGGCCCCCCTCTTGCACAGTCCCCTTCCAAGGCCTTGGAACAATACCTAGCAATGTATTTTATGTAGTTAAACGTTTTTTAAAATTTGCAAAAAATAAGTTATTCTTGTGCTGCTTTTGGAATGACAGCACATCGAGTTTTGTGGAACTGCTTATCGGCTACATAAGCATAAATGGTGAAAATTATATTGAAAAAAATTTAAATCAGTAGGAATTGTCCTAAGGATATACATTTAATGAAGAAACATTTATTCAAGAAAAGCTCTTAAAACTTGGTAAGAATAGTGAGAGCCTGCGTATATCACTGGAATTAACAGTATAAATTTGAAGCAGGTTCTGATAAATTAAGATGCAAAGTCATAACCGTGAAAACCCTATGTAGTGCAGTTCTGCTCTGCACACATGGGATCACCATGGGTCAGATGGACTGGACAGCAAATACCAACAACAACAACCGAATTACTAAGAAAGTAACTTTAAAACTATAGTGAAAAAATTATTAAACATTTACAAAGTTACACTAGAAAATATTCACTTAATACAAAGGGATATGTTAGGAGAAATAGAAGAACAAAAATACATGAGAAATATGGAAAACAAAAGGCAGAACAGAGAACATAAATCCAGTTATATCAATAATGACATTAAGTGTGATTGAACAATACAATTGAGAGGCAAAGATTATCAGACTAGATAAAAAAAAAGACTCAACTCTATACTACCTACAGAAGACACACTTTATATTCAAAGATACAGACAGGTTGAAGATAAAATGATGGAAAAAATTTATCATGTAAACTGCAAATATTATAAGAAAGCTAAAGTGGCTATACTAATATTAGACACAATAGAATTAAAACAAAAGTGTTATTATAAATAAATAGGAACATTTTACAATCTTACAATGATCAATCCATCAGGAATTTATAACAATTATAAACATAATTCACCTAACAAGAGCCTCAAAATATGTGAAGCAAAACTGACAGAATGTAAGGAACACAAACATTCCAACAACAATAGTTGGAGTCTTCAATACTCCACTTTCAATAGTGGATACAGCAAATAGAAGATCAACAAAGAAATAGAAGACTAGAACACAACATAAGTCAAACAGACTTAACAGACATCTAAAGCACATTGCATCGAGCAACAGAACATACATTCCTCTCAAGTGCACATGGAGTGTTCTCTAGGATAAACCGTATGCTAGGCCATAAAACAAGTCTCAGTAAATTTAAAAAGACTGAAATCACGCAAATTTTATCCTTGAACCGCAATGGAGTGAAATTAGAAACCAATAATAGAAAGATACTGGAGAAATTCACATATATTTAACACTGGTATTTAACAGACTTTATGGACTTATCATTACAAATGTATAACGGACATGTTGCTATAAGAAGTGAATAGTTGATATCATGTATCTGTCTAATTCATTGTGAAATGATAAAAGTTTGAATTTGGATGTATGGAATCCTGTGATGTCAACATTTGTTAACTTCTTTAATGTGAGTGATTGGAGTCACTCTGTGTCTGAACTACTTACCTCTGCATTTGTTCCTGAGCTAATACATAATATTCAAAATTTTAAACTGGTTCAAATTATTATACAATCCTGGATAGTTCTATTCCAGAACAATAATTTTGCATATAATGTTCAGTTAGTAAATTGTTTTCACCAGTCATTACTTAACAACAGATGATGTGATTATTAAAGTTGTGTGTCAGCTTGGCTGGGCCATGAGCCTCTGTATTTTGGCAGTTATGATGTAGTTTGCAGTCGTATAATGATGAAATCACTTCTATGATGAGATCTGATATAATATGATCACCTCCATGATGGAATTTGCTGTGAGGAGTCAATCAGTTGAAACGGAGTTTTCTTGGGCACGTGGCCTGCATCCAATATAGGTGGACTTTCTGGCAAGGCTCATGGGCTTTTGTTTGCTCTGAATCCTGCAATTGGCTTTTGTTCATCTGACCTCCAATTCCTGGGACTTGAGCTAGCAGCTTACCTGCTGGTCTTGAGATTCATCAGCCTCCACAGCCTGTGAGCCAGAGGCCTCTTGTCTAAACTGTCGAACTTGGGTTCACAAGCCCCTGCAGCTACATGAGTCAGGAGAAGCCTCCAGCCTGACCCATGGACTTGGCACTTTCCAGCCTCTACAACCTCATGAGCTATTTCCTTGATATAAATCTCTTTCTCTCTATATATATTTATAGAAGGTTCACTGGTTTTGCTTCTCTAGAGAACACAGCCTGAAACAGATGCTTTTGAAACTAGATGAATACAGCAAGAACCCTGAAAATGTGTTGAAGGCTCTGCACAGCATAAGAAGGCTTGAGTTTACTTGGATTCCATGTAAAGGAGGTTTAAAATTACTTAATTAACACCCTGATTAATATTCAATATTATTATTGAGTAGCTGTAATTATTACTTTTTTTTTCCTATTCAAGTCAGTTACATTTTTTATTTTTTACCTTATTATTTTGAAAAACTTGAAACCCACAGAAGTTGCAAAAATAGTATAATGAATGGCCTTCCCAGGGGTTAGTTACTGTTTAATGAGGCTTTGCTGCTTTCACAATGAGTGGATATACATTATATCCCACCCCTTCTTTTAAATTATTTGAATTTTTTTTATTGTTGTAGTTTAAATGAAGTTTACATTTCAAGTTAGTTTCCCATAAAAAAATTTACACATACATTGTTATGTGACCCTAATTGCTCTACCCATACTGTGACAGCACAGTCCTCCTTTCTGCCCTTGATTCCCCACGTCCATTCAGCCAGCTCCTAACCCCCTCTGCCTTCCCATCTCACCTCCGGACAGAAGCTGCCCATTTAGTCTCTTGTATCTGCTTGAGCTAAGAGGCACACTCCTCACAGTTATCACTTTACGTCCCACAGTCCAGACCAATCCCTGTCTGAAGAGTTGGCCTTGGAAATTGTTTTAGTTCTGGGCTGATAGAGAATCTGGGGGCCATGCTTTCGGGGTTCCTCCAGTCTCAGTCAGACCATAAAGTCTGGTTTTCTTAGTAGAATTTGAGTTCTGCACCCCACCTTTCTCCTGCTC
>NW_004443994.1:3096036-3097375 GCF_000243295.1 Trichechus manatus latirostris
TTCTAGCTTTTTAAGGAAGTGCCAAATCAATTTCCAAAGTGGTTGTACCATTTTACATTCTCACCAACAGTGTATAGTGTTCCAGTCCCTCCACAACCTCTCCAGCATTTATTATTTTGTGTTTTTTTGATTAATGCTAGCCTTGTTGGGGTGAGATAATATCTCATTGTAGTTTTGACCTGCATTTCTCTAATGGCTAATGAAAGTGAAGATTTCTTCAGGTATCTGTTAGCCAACTGAATATCTTCTTTGGTGAAGTGCCTGTTCATATCCCTTGCCCATTTTTTAATTGGTTTATTTGTCTTTTTGTTGTTAAGGTTTTGCAGTATCTTGTAGATTTTAGAGATTAGGTGCTGATTGGATTTGTTGTAGCCAAGATTTATTTCCCAGTCTGTAGGTTGTCTTTTTACTCTTTTGGTGAAGTCTTTTGATGAGCATAAGTGTTTGATTTTTAGGAGCTCCCAGTTATGTGGTCTGTCTTCTGCTGCTTGTGCATTGTTACTTATGGTTCACATTCTGTTTATGCCATGTATTAAGGCTCCTAGTGTTGTTCCTATTTTTTCTTCCATGATCTTTATCATTTCTGATTTTATATTTAGGTATTTGATCTATTTTGAGTTAGTTTTTGTGCATGGTGTGAGGTATGGGTCTTGTTTCAGTTTTTTGCAGGTGGATATCCAGTTATGCCAGACCATTTGTTAAAGACACTGTCTTTTCCCCAGTTAAAAGACTTTGGGCCTTTATCAAATATCAGCCACTTATAGGTGGATGAATTTATGTCTGGATTCTCAATTCTGTTCCATTGGTCTATGTATCTGTTGTTGTACCAGTACCAGGCTGTTTGGACTACTGTGATGGTATAATAGATTCTACAGTCAGGTAGTGTGAGGCCTCCCACTTTGTTCTTCTTCTTGAGTAATGCTTTACTTATCTGGGGCCGCTTCCCTTTCCATATGAAGTTGGTGATTTGTTTCTCCATCTCATTAAAAAATGCCATTGGAATTTAGATTGGGATTGTATTGTATCTCTAGATTGCTTTGGGTAGAATTGACATTTTTACAATGTTGACTCTTCCTATCCATGAGCAAGGTATGTTTTTCCACTTATGCAGGTCTCTTGGTTTCTTGCAGTAGCATCTTGTAGTTTTCATTGTACAGGTCTTTTATGTCTCTGGTTAGATTTATTCCTAAGTATTTTATCTTTTGGGGGGCTATTGTAAATGCTCTTGATTTGGTGATTTCCTCTTCGAGATTCTCTTTGTTGGTGTAAAGGAATCCAACTGATTTTTGTATGTTTATCTTGTATCCTGAAACTTTGCTGAAATCTTCTATTAGTTCCA
>NW_004443994.1:3098355-3099798 GCF_000243295.1 Trichechus manatus latirostris
GTTTTTCTTTTGTCAGTTTGGCCAATGGTTTATCAATTTTGTTGATCTTTTCAAAGAACCAGCTTTTGGTCTTGTTAACTCCTTCAATTGTTTTTCTATTCTCTATTTCATTTATTTCTACTCTAATTCTTATTATTTCCTTTCTTCTGGTGCCCGAGGCCTTCTTTTGCTGCTCTCTTTCTACTTGTTGGAGTTGTAGGGTTAATGTCTTGATTTTGGCCCTTTCCTCTTTTTGGATGTGTGCATTTATTGCTATAAACTGACCTTTGAGCACTGCTTTTGCTGTGTCCCAAAGCTTCTGGTAGGATGTGTTTTCATTCTCATTTGATTCTATGAATTTCTTTATTCCATCCTTAATTTCTTCTATTAACCCAGTAGTTTTGGGGCAAGGTATTGTTCAGTTTCCAAGTGTTTGATATTTTTTCCTTGCTTTTTCTGTTGTTGATTTCTACTTTTATGGCTTTATGGTCAGAAAAGCTGCTTTGTAATATTTCAATGCTTTGGATTCTGTTAAGGCTTGCTTTATAGCCTAATATGTGGTCTATCCTGGAGAATGTTCCATGCGCTTTGGAAAAGAAAGTATACTTGGCTGCTGTTGGGTGGAGTGTTCAGTATATGTCTATGTGATCAAGTTGGTTGATTGTAGCATTTAGTTCTTCCGTGTCTTGGTTGAGCTTCTTTCTGGATGTTCTGTGCTTCACCGAAAGTGGCATGCTGAAGTCTCCTACTACTACTGTGGAGCTGTCTATCTCTCTTTTCAATGCTGTTAGAGATTGTTTTGGGTATTCTGAAGCCCTGTCATTGAGTGCATAACTATTTACTATAGTTATGTCCTCTTGGTGTATTGACCCTTTAATCATTATATAGTGTCCTTCCTTATCCTCTGTGGTGGATTTTACTTTAAAGTCTATTTTGTCAGAGATTAATATTGCCACTCCTGCTCTTTTTTAAGTGTTGTTTCCTTGATATATTTTTTTCCATCCTTTGAGTTTTAGTTTGTTTGTGTCTTTAAGGTTTAGCTGTGTCTCTGTAGGCAGCATATAGACAGATCATGTTTTTTTTTTATCCAATCTGCCACCCTCTGTCTCTTTATTGGTGCATTTAGTCCATTTACATTCAGTGTTATTATTGATAGGTATGAGTTTAGGGCTGTCATTTTGATACCTTTTTTTGTGTGTTGTTCACAGTTTCTTTGTTCCCCTTAATTTTCTGTGCTGAGTCGTTTTTCTTTATGTATTTTCTTTTCATCTTTTTATTGTTGTTGATTTTGTATTTGCTGAGTCTTTATATTTTTCTAGTTTTTTATTTTGACTTGTAAGATTGATAGTTTCCTTTGTGGTTACCTTAATATTTACCCCTATTTTTCTAAGTTTATACCAGTCTTTTATTTTTTAATATTGCCTTGACTTCCTCTCCATATGAAAAATCTATGTCTACATTTTT
>NW_004443994.1:3101395-3111420 GCF_000243295.1 Trichechus manatus latirostris
GAAGACCCTGCTTAATGGGCAGAGCAGTGTCGAATGTCATGAACCCGCCACTTCACAGCTGAAACAGCTGAAGTTAGACTTCAGGTATATACCCTGTTGTACCGTGGTAATGAGGGGCTACACAGTTGAAATGGGCCCACACAAGTCTCTGCAGGGCAAAAGGCATTCAAAGTCTGTGGATCCCTTATGCCTGTGCCTCAGCAAAGGAGCTTTGCCTACCCTGAGTTCCTGGCTTAGGGGAGCTGGAAGTTTACTTTTTCCTGTTTGTTAATTTGTTCACTCTTCAAGGCAGGGAGAATGGCTCAGGGCATGTGACGGATCCTACTTCTGGCTCAGGGGCCTCAGAAATGGCTGAAGCTGCTCTGGGACCCAGTGCAGAGAAGGGAGCAGGGAGGTAAATGGGAGAGAGGTTTTTCTCTAAGGGGGGTGTTTTTCATCCGTGCAGTAGGCTGGACACAAGAACTTATCTTTCGCCAATAGAGGGCTGCTTCTCACTCATTCTGGGTGGCCAAGTATGTAGACTCTCTGTTTCTGGGTCTCTCCTGGTGTGGAATACACCTCCTGAGCACCACTGCTTGCCTGCCTCACCTGTCTGTCAACTCCTTGCTGCTTCTGAACTGTCTCTCCTTCCCTGCCACTCAGTCTGGTTCCTCAACTTTACCTTTGATGTTCAGGGCTCCTAGATTGTCACATATAATTGATTCACTTGTTTTTTTGGGGTCTTTGTTGTGAGAGGGTCCACTGGAAGCATCTGACTACTCCACCATCTTGGCCCCCAATTATTACATTTTTAACTGAGGTTTTGTCCTACCAGTGGTCATAATATGAAAAGTAGCTTTCTTCAAATAATGGAAATTTCATGGAAATCATCAATTTATTTGCTCTATTTGATACATTTTTACATGAGTCCCTGAAAAAATGCCGAAATAAATAAAAAGTAACATCTGTATCCAAAACAGATAATGAAGAGCTAATCAAATAATAGAGAAACATGTACAAGGTAACGTGTTAAATCAAATAAATCAATAAACTAGACTCCAAATACTACTCTATTATTGTAGATTTTATATCACATGAGACAAATACTGATCAATTGGTGATAATTGTGAGCTAAGGTTATTATTTAAAACCATGTATTTTTATTTATTTATTAATTTTTCCAGTTGAAAACCATTTATCTGTGGCTTTATTTAAGAAAATTAAACATGGTGTCTACTACTCATCTGTCAATTTGTCATACTATGATGGCTGTGTGTTGCTGTGATGATGGAAGCTATGCCACTGGTATTTTAAATGTCAGCAGGGTCACCCATGGTGGACGGGTTTCAGCAGAGCTTCAAGACTAAGACCAACTAGGAAGTAGGAGCTGGTGGTCTACTTCTGAAAAATCTGGCTAGTGAAAACCTTATGAATATCAGCAGAACATTGTCTGGTATAGTGCCAGAAGATGAGCCCCTTAGGCTGAAAGGTACTCAAAATACTACTGCGGAAGAGGGGCCTTCTCAAAGTAGAGTCGACCTTAATGACATGGATGGAGTAAAGCTTTTGGGACCTTCATTTGCTGAGGTGGCATGACTCAAAATGAGAAGACACAGCTGCAAACATCCATTAATAATTGGAACGTGAAATGTACTAAGCATTAATTTAGGAAAATTTGAAGTTGTCAAAAATGAAGTGGAATGCATAAAGATCAAAATCCTAGGTATTAGTGAGTTGAAATGGACTGGCATTGGCCATACTGAATTGGACAAACATATGGTTTACTATACCAGGAATGACAAATTGAAGAGGATTGGTGTCGCATTCATCGCCAGAAAGATCATTTCAAGATCTATCCTGAAATACAATGCTGTCAGTGATAGGACAATATACATATGCCAAGAAGGAAGATCAGTTAATATGACTATTATTCAAATTCATGCACCAACCACTAAGCCCAAAGATGAAGAAACTGAAGATTTTTACCAACTTCTTCAGTCTGAAATTGATCAAGCATGCAACCGAAATACATTGATAATTACTGGTGATTGGAAGGCAAAAGTTGGAAACAAGGAAGAAGGATCAATAGTTCGGAAATATGGCCTTGGTGATAGAAAAGACACTGGCGATTGCATGATAGAATTTCACAAGATCTATGATTTCTTCATTGCAAATACCTTTTTCAGCAACATAAATGGTGACTACAAGTTTGGACTTCACCAGATTGAATACACAGGAATCAAATCAAATGCACCTGGTGGAAAGAGATGATAGAGAAGCTCAAAAACATCAGTCAGAACAACGCCAAGGGCTGACTGCAGAACAGACCATCAATTGCTCATATGCAAGTTCAAGTTGAAGATGAAGAAAATTAGAGCAAGTCTTTGAGAGCCAAAATATGACCTTGAGTATATTCTACTGAATTTAGAGATCATCTCAAGAATAGATTTGATGCATTGAACACTAATGATCAAAGACCAAAAACATTATGGAATGACATCAAGGACATCATACATGAAGAAAGCAAGAGGTCATTAAAAAGACAGGAAAGAAAGAAAAGACCAGAATGGATGTCAGAAGAGAGTCTTAAACTTGTTTTTGAATGTCGAGTAGCTAAAGCAAATGGAAGAAATGATGAAATAAAAGAGCTGAACAGGAGATTTCAAAGCGTGGCTTGAGAAGACAAAGTAAAGTATTATAATGAAATTTGCAAAGACCTGGAGTTAGAAAACCAGAAGGGAAGAACATACTTGGTATTCTCAAGCTGAAAGAACTGAAGAAAAAATTGAAGCTTTGAGTTGCAACATTGAAGGATTCTGTGGGGACAACATTGAATGATGCAGAAGCATCAAAAGAAGATGGAGGGACTATACAGAGTCACTCTACCAAAAAGAATTGGTCAATGTTCAACAATTTCAGGAGGTAGTGTATGATCAATAACTGATCGTACTAAAAGAAGAAGTCCAAGTTACACTGAAGGCATTGGTGAAAAACAATGCTCCAGGAATTGATGGAATACCAACTGAGATGCTTCAACAAATAGGTGCAATCCTGGAGGTGCTCACTAGTCTATGCCAAGAAATTTGGAAGACTGCTGCCTGGCCAACCTACTGGAAGAGATCCATATATGTGGCCATTCCAAAGAAAAGTGATCTAACAGAATGTGGAAATAATCAAACAATGTCATTAATATCACACACAAGTAAAATTTTACTGAAGATCATTCAAAAACAGTTGCAGCAGTACATCAACAGGGAACTGCCAGAAATTCAAGCCAAATTCAGATGTGGGACCAGGGATATCATTGCTGATGCCAGATGAATCCTGACTGAAAGCAGAGAATACCAGAAAGATGTTTACCTGTGTTTTATTGACTATGCGAAGGCATTTGACTGTGTGGATCATAACAAGTTATGGATAAAATTACAAAGAATGGGAATTCCAGAACACTTAATCGTGCTCATGAGGAACCTGTACATAGACTAAGAGGCATTCGTTTGAACAGAACAAGGGGATACTGCATGGTTTAAAGCCAGAAAAGGTGCACGTCAGGACTGAATCTGTTCAGCATACTTATTCAATCTGTATGCAGAACAAATAATCCGAGAAGCTGGACTATATGAAGAAGAATGGCGCATCAGGATTGGAGGAAGAGTCATTAACAACCTGCAATATGCAAATGACACAACGTTGCTTGCTGAAAGTGAAGAGGACTTGAAGTACTTACTGTGGAAGATCAAAGACTACAGCCTTCAGTATGGATTGCACCTCAACGTGAAGAAAACAAAAATCCTCACAACTGGACCAATAAGTAACATCATGATAAAAGGAGAAAATATTGAAGTTGTCAAAGATTTAATTTTACTTGGATCCACAATCAAAGCCCATGGAAGCAGCAGTCCAGAAATCATATGACATATTGCATTGGGCAAATCTTCTGCAAAAGACCTCTTTAAAGTGTTAAAAAGCAAAGATGTCACTTTGAGGACTAAGGTGTGCCTGACCTAATTTGTGGTATTTTCAGTCACCTCATATGCATATGAAAGCTGGACAACGAACGAGGAAGATCAAAGAATAGATGCCTTTGAATTGTCATGTCGGCAAAAAATATTGAATATACCGTGGATTGCCAGAAGAAAGAACAACTCTGTCTTGGAGGAAGTATAGCCAGAATGCTCCATAGAAGAAAGGATAGAAAGACTCTATCTTATATACTTCAGACATGTTATCAGGAGGGATCAGTCCCTGGAGAAGGACATCATGCTTAGTAAATTAGATGGTCAGCGAAATAGAGGAAGACCCTCAATGAGATGGACTCACATAGTGGCTGCAACAATGGACTCAAGCATAATAATGATTGTGAGAATGGTGCATGACTATGCAGTGTTTCGGTCTATTGTTCATAGGGTCACTATGGGTCAGAACCAACTGGACAGTACCTAACAACAGCAACAAACATTATATGGATGATTATTATATGTCATGGAATAATAGTCATGGACAGTAGTGTGATTATGTCATATGACAATAGAGCTATGATAAGAAGTAAGGACAAATGGCTGGTGCATTCATGCTATATGTAGCTTATTTCCTTTTTCATCAGAAAGGAAGCTGACTTCATAATGCATGAAATTGTTTAATATGTAAGTATTTTTCAAGTTATGTTTTCTATTTGTGTTGGACACAAGGAGGGTTTTTAGCACACAGATAAACAGTTTTGTTGGTGGTGTTTTCTTTTGTTTTTGTTTTTTTAATTGTTTAATGGGATGACTGCTCTTGGGTATGGTAAGAAAAGAGAAATTTGAAGGGCGTGTGGAGGAGGAAGATGACATATGTCAATTATGTTCTTGTGACATGTTGCAGGAGCAATGTCTGTGGCATATTCACTAACTCCTGTGTATTAAGTACTTTATAGAATAGTAGCTGTTCACTACCTTGAAGGCTTATGATGGATTGAATTTAATGTAGAACACAAGTGGATCAGAGAGGTGAAGGAGGTCAACTGTATTAGACATGTCTGATGCACTGATTCACATCCTCTTGTTTTACATCTGATCCCAGCTGCGGCTGTGAGGGACAGTTAAATGTAGGCGTAGCTTCATCTCAGGCTGATAGTATCTTGCTTTAGGAAGTGTGATACATGTTTTTCTTTTTCTGAGTGAGGCTTTTTCCACACTCTTGACCCCAGTAAGAACTCACTTAAGGCATCTTTTCCTCAGAAGTGCAGGGGAAGTTAATGGCCTTCATGGCAAGACTTAATCAGTGGAGATGCAGTTGATTCCGCTTAATGTCTTTCACTTCTAGTAGACAAATTTGGGGGACATTCTGTGTGCTGGTCAGGAATCTTAGTTGAGTTGAACAGCTTGTTGCCTAGACAGCAAATGACTATAATGTATCCTTATATTGCCTTCTCCTCCTTTATATTCACTCTTCCTTTGTCCTTCACTTCTGCTCCCTAGGGCCACTTCCTGAATAAACTATCCCCGTACAAGTCATTGTCTCAGTCATTGTTCTCCTTCAGGAGAACCCATGTTAAGATACTAATCCTTTATCAAATTCTATCGTTTGCACCTTCAAAATACTAACAGACTCTAGCAACTCCTTACCACCTCTCCCACTACAACCCTGATTCCATCATTGTAATAGTCTCCAAAGTATTTTCTCTGCTTCCACTTTTCTCTTCTATATTCTATAGTCATTCCACAGCCAGAGCGATCTGTTTACAGTGTAAGATCATATCATTCCTCTGCTTACAACTCTGCAGTGGCTTCCCATCTTACTCAGAGTAAAACCCAAGTCCTAGCAAGGGGCTATGAAGGTTTATGACATCAAGATATCCCATCCCTAAAATTGCGCCATGCAGCCTCTCTCAGATATGCTAGGCATGGTCTTTCTTATGGGCCTTTGACTTGACGTTCCTTCTGCCACATATGCTGTTTTCCCAGATATTCAGAAAACCTACCCCTTACAGCTTTATGTCTTTGTTGAAATACCACTTTATTGATGCTATTTCTGACCCTCTTATATAAAATTGGAAACATCCCTTAGCAGCACAATTGGTTAAGTGCTTGGCTACTAACTGAAAAATTGGCAGATCAAACTGACCCACAAGAGCTTTGGAAAAAAGGCCTAGTAATCTGCTTCTGAAAGGTCACAACCTTGAAAACCCTATGGAATGCAGTTCTACTCTGCATACATGGGGTCATCATGAGTCATAATTGACTTGATGGCAACTGTATTTTTTTTTTTTTTTGGTTTTATATAAAATTACTGTCTTAGTCATCTAGTACTGCTATAACAGAAATACCACAAGTGGATGGTTTTAACGAAGAGAAGTTTATTTCCTCACAGTCAAAGTAGGCTAAAAGTCCAAATGCAGAGCGTCAGCTCCAGGGGAAGGCTTTTTCTCTCTGTTGGCCTTCTCTTCGGTGTTCCCCTGGACTAGGAGCTTCTCTGGGCAGGGACCCTGGTCCAAAGGATGCGCTCTGCTCTCAGCACTGCTTTCTTGGTGGTATGAGGTCCCCCATTCTCTGCTTGCTTCCCTTTCTTTTTATCTCTTGTAAGGTAAAAGGTGGTGCAGGCCACACCCTAGGGAAACTCCTTTTACATTGGATCAGGGATATGACTTGGGTAAGGGTGGTGTTACAATCCCACCCTAGTCCTCTTTAACATAAAATTAAAATCATAAAATGGAGGCCAACCACACAGTTCTGGGAATCATGGTCCAGCCAAACTGATACACATATTTTTGGGGGGACATAATTCAAACCATGACAATTACTATACTCCAAATTACCAGAATACTTACTCTCCATCCCCTCTTCACTCTTCTGCATAGAAATGTAGTCAATGCACATTTGGTATATTTTACATTTTTGTTCATTGCCCCTCCCCACTAGACTGTTATTTCAATGAAGGCAGATATTTTTGTCTCCTTTGTTGCCTACTGGACCCCTAGACCCTCATAACAGTGCCTAACACGTAATAGGCCATCAATAACAATTTGTTGATTGAATAAATAAAAAATATGGAAGCGGTCTACGGTTAAAGGTGATGGTATTTTTAAAGATATTTGATATAGATTATAAAATGTGCCTCTAGCAATGTTTGCAGTCCCTTCCACTCCTCCAAGTGTGTATGAAAGTATCTGTTCTTTAACATCCTTCCTAACAGATGGAATTCTGCTTTTTAATCTTAGCTAAAGTGAGAAGTCAAAAATGGCATGCTGGGAGGCAGAGTCAAGATGGTGGAATAGTCAGATGCTTCCTGTGGACCCTGTTACAACGAAGACTGGAAAAAACAAGTGAATCGATTATATATGACAATCTAAGAGCCCTGATCATCAAAGACAAAGTTGAGGAATAGGACTGAGTGGCAGGGGAGGGAGTGACAGTTCAGAAGCAGCAAAGAAGTGCCAGTCTTGAGGTAGACAGCGCCCTGCGGGCTGAGGCGAACAGTAGCGCTTGGGTCGCGTTTCACTACATAGGAAGATATCAGGTGGCAGAGAGTCTACACAAGCCTCTGGAGCCAGGGGGAAGCGGCACTGGATCTGTGAAAGTTAAGCTCAAGCATCTAACTTACCATGCAGGATCAAAATAATCCCTCCCCTGCTGAGACTTTCACAGCAGAGAAGTGCTACTTTTCCCTCACTCACTGCCCCCCTTGCTCCACTGTGACACCACCCTGTAGTATTCAAAAATTGCCATAACCCCAAGCTGGAAATACGGGCTATCGCACCCAAAACAGTCCCGAAAATTTAGGTGGGGGGGAACCTGCCAAGTCCCCTGAGCTGGGAACTCAGGACTATCTGTACCCAAACCAGTCTTGCAGCTTTAAAATATCACCTTAGCCCCTCAGCCTGGGACCCAGGGCAGGCACTGCCCCTTTGCCTAGGCACTGACATAAGGGGTCTACAGATTTGTAACACTCTTCACTCCTGCCTAGACCTGTGTGGGCTGATTCAATAGTGTAGGCCCTCATTAGACTAGAACAACAGTGTATATACTTGAAACCTATTTTCAACTGCAGCAGCCAAGAGCGAGTTGCAGATTCATGACATTTGACATGGCCTTGCACATTAAGAGGGTCCTTATCCACCCACATCAGGGGCCTGAGAGTTGATGATTTCACCCTTTCCACTAACCAGCCATGACAGGAGTCTGAGAATAAGTGGTGCTTCCCAGTGCTTACAGCCATCAGTATTTGGTGCCCGAAGTCCAGCTGCAAAACCCACCCACCTACTTGTGCTAGGGGACTGGGACACACCTTCTACCCAGGCACTCAAGGGTAGTCATCAGCCTCCTGCCTTGCTCAGCAAATAGCCCCGTACTGCGGACAGATACCTGTGCCTGCTCCAATCACCCCTATGCAGCCCTGCCCATCTAGGACTGTAGGTGAGGGTCTGCACCACACACTTGGTGACCAACGACCTGGAAACCTGAGCTGAATCTGCACAAGAAAAGTGAACAGTCTTCTGGGCTCACACACCTACTACCACCTGGTGACAGGATGTGAAAGCTTGAAAGACACCAATAACCAAAGTTACTCACATGCCCAGCCCACTTGGGCGTATCAAAACAAAACAAAACAGAAAGCTAGGACACAGTAAGCAAACATACAATAAATAAATATAATAATTTATTGATGGCTCAGAGACAAGAATCAATATCAAATCACAGAAAGAAGCAGATCAAGATGGCTCCAGCAAGCGGCCAAAACAAAGAACCAGGAAACCTTCCAGATGAAGAGAATGTCTTGGAATTACCAAAGTTAGAATTCAAAAGATTAATATACAGAGCTCTTCAAGATATCAGGAAGGAGATCATGCAAAATGCAGAAACAAAAGCCAAGGAACACACAGACAAAGCAATAGAGGAATTCAGGAAAAACAATAAAGAACAGAACAACAAATTTAACAGGCTGCTAGAAACCATAGGGAGACAACAAATAGAAATCCAAAAGATTAACAATAAAATTGCAGAATTAGGCAATTCAGTAGAAGGTCATAGGAGCAGGGTTGAGGCAATGGAAGTCAGAATTAGTGAGATTGAAGATAAATCTCTTCGCACTAGTTTATTTGAGGAAAAATCAGAAAAAAAAATTTTAAAAAGGAAGAAACTCTAATAATTATGTGGGACACTATCAAGAGGAAAAACTTACAAGTGATTGGAGTACCAGAACGGGGGTGGGGGGATGTTTAACAGAAAATACAGAGAGAATTGTTGAAGATTTGCTGGAAGAAAACTTACCTAATATAGTGAAAGAGGAGAAGATATCTATCCAAGAAGCTCATTGAACCTCACACAGGGTAGATCCCAAAAGAAAGTTACAAAACATATTATAAACAAACTTAGCAAAACCAAAGATAGAGAGAGAATCTTAAGGGTAGCTAGAGATAAATGAAAAGTTATCTATGAAGGAGAGTCAATAAGACTAAGCTCTGACTACTCAGCAGAAACCATGCAGGCAAGAAGGCAATGGGATGACATATATAAAGCCTTGAAGGAAGAAAAAAAAAAAGTTTCAAGCCAAGAATTATATATCCAGCAAAATTCTCTCTCAAATATGATGGTGACATTAGAGCATTTCCAGATAAACAGAAGTTAAGGGAATTTGTAAAAACTAAACAAAATTACAAGAAATATTAAAGGGAGTCCTCTGTCTAGAGAACCAACAATATCAGACAACAACCTAAGACTAGGACACAGGACAGAATAACCAGATATTAACCCAGATAGGGAAGTTGCAAAAATAAGGCAAAGCTAGAAGACTGAAAATAGGGAAACAGAGATGTCAGTATGTGAACAATGACAACTTTAAAACAAAAACCAGGGACTAAATAGTATAGTCATAGACTTTTCATATTGAGAGGAATTAAGGCAATATCAAGAAATAGAAGGTTGGTTAAAACTTAGAAAAATAGAGGTAAATTTTAATGTAACCACAAAGGAAACTAACAAAGCTACCCATCAAAATAAAAAAGAAGAAAAAACATAAGGACTTAGTAAACACAAAATCAACAGTAATGAAAAAGATGAAAAGAAAAT
>NW_004443994.1:3111554-3202787 GCF_000243295.1 Trichechus manatus latirostris
TAACCAGACTAAATGTGCCAATAAAAAGACAGAGAGTGGTAGAATGGATTAAAAAAAAAAACCACAATCCGTCTATATATTGCCTACAAGAGACACATCTTAGACTTAAAGACACAAACAAACTAAAACTCAAAGGATGGAAAAAAATATCAAGTAAACAACAACCAAAAAAGAGCAAGAGTGGCAATATTAATCTCTGACAAAATAGACTTTAAAGTGACATCCACCACAAAGGACAAGGAAAGACACTATATAATGATGAAAGGATCAATACACCAGGAGGCCATAACCATAATAAATATTTATGCACTTAACAACAGGGCTCCAAAATACATTAAAAACAAAACAAAACAAAAAAACTCTAACAGCATTGAAAAAAGAAATCGCTCCACAATAATAGTAGGAGACTTCAACACATCACTTTCAGTGAAGGACAGAATATCTAGAAAGAAACTTGATAAAGATACGGAAGATCTAAATCCCACAATCAATCAACTTGACCTCATAGACATATACAGAATACTCCACCCAATAGCAGGCAAGTATTCTTTCTTTTCCAAAGCACATTGAACATTCTCCAGAATAGACCACATATTAGGCCATAAAGCAAGCTTTAACAGAATCCAAAACATTGAAATATTACAAAGCAGCTTTTCTGACCATAAAGCCATAAAAGTAGAAATCAATAACAGAAACAGCAAGGAAAAAATCGAATACATGGAAACTGAACAACACCTTGCTCAAAAACTACCAGGTTATAGAAGAAATCAAGGATGGAATAAAAATTCATAGAATCAAATGAGAATGAAAACATATCTTACCAGAACCTTTGGGAAACAGCAAAAGCAGTGCTTAGAGGTCAATTTATAGCAATAAATGCACACATCCAAAAAGAGGAAAGGGCCAAAATCAAAGCATTAACCCTACAACTCCAACAGATAGAAAGAGAGCAGCAAAAGAAGACTTCGGACACTAGAAGAAAGGAAATAATAAAGTAGAGCAGAAATAAATGAAATAGAGAACAGAAAAACAATTGAAAGAGTCAACATGATCAAAAGCTGGTTCTCTGAAAAGATCAACAAAATAGATAAACCGTTGGCCAAACTGACAAAAGAAAAACAGGAGAGGAAGAAAATAACCTGAATAAGAAATGAGATGGGTAATTTCACAACAGATGCAACTGAAATAAAAAGGTTCATAACAGAATATTATGAAAAACTGTATTCCAACAATTTGAAAACCTAGAGGAAATGGACACATTTCTAGAAACACACTACCTACCTAAACTAACACAAATTGAGGTAGAACAACTAAATGAAACTGTAACAAAAGAAGAAATTGAAGAGGTAATTAAAAAAACAAAACAAACAAACAAACAAAAAAACTCCTAACAAAGCAAAACAAAAAAGCCCTGGCCCTTACTGGCTTCACTGGAGAATTCCACCAAACTTTCAGAGAATAATTAACATCAGTACTACTATAGGTATTTCAGAGCATAAAAAACGAGGAATACTCCCAAACTCATTCTATGAAGTCAGCATAACCCTGATACCAAAGCCAGGTAAAGACACCACAAAAAAAGAAAATTACAGACCAATATCCCTCAAGAACGTAGATGCAAAAATCCTCAACAAAATTCTAGCCAATAGAATTCAACAAAGTATCAAAAAATAATTCATCGTGACTAAGTGGGATTCATACCAGTATGCAGGGATGGTTCAACATTAGAAAAACAATCAGTGTAACCCATCGCATAAATTAGACAAATGACAAGAACCACATGATCTTATCAATTCATTCAGAAAAGGCATTTGACAAAGTCCAACACCTATTCATGATAAAAGCTCTCAGCAAAATAGAAATAGAAGGGAAATTCCTCGACATAATAAAGGGCATTTATACAAAGCCAACAGCCAACATCATTCTAAATGAAGAGAGTCTGAAAGCATTCTCCTTGAGAAAGGGAACCAGACAAGGATGCCCTTTATCACCACTCTTATTCAACATTGTGCTGGAGGTCCTAGCCAGAGGAATAAGGCAAGAAAAATAAATAAAGGGCATCCAAATTGGTAAGGAAGAAGTAAAAGTATCTCTATTTGCAGATGATATGATCTTATACACTGAAAACCCCAAAGAATCCACAAGTAAACTACTGGAACTAATAGAAGATTTTAGCAAAGTGTCAGGATATAAGATAAACATACAAAAATCGGTTGGATTCCACTAATGGACCTCAACTACCACAGCCTCCACCAGACTGAGTCCAGCACAACTAGATGGTGCCTTGCTATCACCACTGACTGCTCTGACAGGGATCACAATAGAGTGTCCTCGATAGAGCTGGAGAAAAATGTAGAACAAAATTCTAACTCACACAAAAACCTGACAGAGACTGGAGGAACCCCAAGAGTATGGCCCCTGGACATCCTCTTAGCTCAGTAAAAAAGTCACTCCTGAGGTTCAATTTCAGCCAAAGATTAGCTGGACCCATAAAACAAAATGAGACTAAAGGGATACACCAGCCCAAGGACAAGGACTAGAAGCCAGGAGGGGACAGGAAAGCTGGTAATAGGGAACCCAAGATAGAGAAGGGAGAGTGTTGACATGTTGGGGTTGGTAATCAATGTCACAAAACAATATGTGTACTAGTTGTTCAATGAGAAGCCAGTTTGTTGTGTAAACCTTCATCTGAAGTACAATAAAAAAATTCACTTTGATTCCTCTATACTAACAAAGAGAACTTCGAAAAGGAAATCACCAAATCAATACCATTCACAATAGCCCCCAAGAAGACAAAGTACTTAGGAATAAACCTAACTAGAGATGTAAAAGACCTATACAAAGAAAACTACAAGACATCACTGCAAGAAACCAAAACAGACCTATATAAGTAAAAAAAATACTATGCTCATGGATAGGAAGACTCAATATTGTGAAAATGTCAGTTCTACCAAAGCGATCTACAGATACAACACAATCCTGGTCCAAACTCCAATGGCATTTTTTAACAAGATGGAGAAACAAATCACCAACTTCATATGGAAAGAGAAGATGCCCCAGATAAGTAAAACATCACTGAAGAAGAAGAACAAAGTGGGATGCCTCTCACTACCTGAATTTAGAACCTATTATACTGCCATGGTAGTCAAAACAGCCTGGTACTTGTACAACAACAGATATATAGACCAATGGAACAGAATTGAGAACGCAGATGTAAATTCTTCCACCTTGGAGCAGCTGATATTTGACAAAGTCCCAAAGTCCATTAAATGGGGAAAAGACAGTCTCTTTAACAAATAGTGTTGACATAACTGGATATCCATCTGCCAAAAAATGAAACAAGAACCAAACCTCTCACCATGTACAAAAACCAACTCAAAATGGACCAAAGATCTAAATGTAAAATTTAAAATGATAAAGATCACGGAAGAAAAAATAGGGATAATGCTAGGAGCCTTAATACATGGCATAAACAGAATACCAACCATAAGTAACAAAGCACAAACACCAGAAGACAAACTAGATAACTGGAGCTCCTAAAAATCAAACACTTATGCTCATCAAAAGACTGCACCAAAAGAGTGAAAAGAGAACCTACAGACTTGGAAAATTTTTTTGACTATAACATATCAGATAAGAGTCTAATCTCTAAAATCTACAAGGTACTGCAAAACCTCAACCAAAAAAGATAAATAACTCAATTAAAAAATGGCCAAAGAGAATGAACAGACACTTCACCAAACAAGACATTCAGGCAGCTAACAGATACATGAGGAAATGCTCACAATCATTAGCCATTAGAGAAATTCAAATGAAAACTACAGTGAGATACTATCTCACCCCAACAATGCTGGCACTAATCCAAAAAACACAAAATAATAAATGTTGGGGAGGTTGTGGAGAGACTGGAACACTCATGCACTGCTGGTGGGAATGTAAAATGGTACAACCACTTTGGAAATTGTTTTGATGCTTCCTTGAAAAGCTAGAAACAGAAGTACCATATGATCCAGCAATCCTGCTCCTTGGAATACATCCTAGAGAAATAAGAGCTGTTACACAGATAGATATATGCACGTCCATGTTCATTGCAGCACTGTTCACAATAGCAAAAAGATGGAAACAACCTAGGTGCCTATCAATGGATGAATGGATAAACAAATTATGGTACATCCACACAATGGAATACTATACAACGATAAAGAATAACGATGAATCCGTAAAACATCTCTCAACATGGATGAATCTGGAGGGCATTATGTTGAATGAAATTAGCCAGTCTCAAAAGGATAAATATTGTATGAGACCCCTATTATAAGAACTCAAGAAAAGGTTTAAACACAGGAGAAAGCATTTTTTGATGGTTACGAGGGTGTGTAGGGAGGTGGAGGAGAACTCACTAACTAGATAGTAAACAAGAATCATCCTAAGTGAAGGGAATGACAACACACAATGCAGGGGAAGTCAGCACAATTTGACCAAAGCAAAAGCCAAGAAGTTTCCTAAACACATCCAAACACTTTGAGGGACAGAGTAGCTGCGGATGGGGATTGGGGACCATAGTTTTGGGGAACATTAGGTCAATTGGCATAACAAAGTTTATTAAGAAAATGTTCTGCATCCCACTTTGGTGTGGGACATCTGGAGTCTTAAAAACTTGCAAGCAGCCATCTAAGATGCATCAGTTGGTCCCAATCCACTTGGAGCAAAGGAGAATGAAGAACACCAAAGACACAAAGAAAATATTAGCCCAAGAGACAAAAGGTCCACATAAACCAGAGACTCCATGTTTTAGGCTGTGTTCTCTACAGGAGCAAAACCAGTAAAGCATATATATATATATATATATATATACAGAGAGAGAGATTTATATCAAGGAAATGGCTCACACAGTTGGAGAGGCTGGAATGTCCCAAGTCTGCAGGTTAGGAGAGAGGTTTCTCCTGAATCACGTAGCTGCAAGGGCTGGCGAACCCAAGATTGGCAGGTCAGAGAGCAGGGCTATTGCTCATAGGCTGCAAAGATAGATGAATCCAAACATTGGCAGGCAAGATCTCAGGTAAGTTGCTAGCTGAAGTCCCAAGAACCAATCAGGAGCCAGCTGCAGGATCTAGCATTAGCTAAAAGCCTCCAAGCCTTGCCAGAATGTCCACTTATATTCGATGCAGGCCACATGCCCAAGGAAACTCCCTTTCAACTGCTTGGCTACTCACAGCAGATCCCATTAAAGGGGTGATCGCATATTGAATCTCAACAGGGAAGTGATCACAACATTATACGACTGCCAAAACACTGAGAATCATGACCCAGCCAAGTTGACACACAATCTGAAACATCACACTCCATCACCCTGAGACCAGAAGAACTAGATGGTGCCTGGCTACCACCAATAACTGCCCTGACAGGGAACACAACAGACAATCCTAGAGGGAGCGAGAGAAAAGTGCAGAGCAGAACTCCAAAGTCACGTAAAAAGATCAGAATTAATGGTCTGACAGAGACTGGAGGAACCCTCAAAACTATGGTCCCCAGACGCTCTGTTAACCCAGAACTAAAACCAATCCCGAAAGCCTCTCTTCAGACAAAGATTCAACTGGACTATAAAACAAAAGATAATACTTGTGAGGCTTGTACTTCTTAATTCAATCAGATTCATGAGACCAAATGGGTGGTTCCTGTCCGGAGGTAGGATGAGAAGGCAGGAAGGGACAGGAACTAGTTGAATGGACACAGGAAACCCAGGGTGGAAAGGGGGAGTGTGCTGTCACATTGTAGGGATTGCAACTAATGTCACATAACAATATACGTATTAATTTTTGTATGAGAAATTAACTTGAGCTGTAAAATTTCACCTAAAGTACAATAATAATTATAAAAAACATAATAGAAAGCCTCAGGAAAAAAAAAAAGAATGGCATTCTGTTTAAATAAATGTTTGATTCCCACTGAAACAAAATGTATTTTTACATAATGATTTTTTTACCACATTTTCATCTCATAATATATAGGTCTCCTTGAGACATGGAAGCCTGAATTAGTGGTGTAATAAGAAGTATGATGCGTTTAGTACCTACTATATGGCAGGCCCTGTGCTAAATTCTTTACAGTTGTTATTCATTAAATTTAACTTATTCTTAAGTATAAGCTTATGTTGTAACTATTATCTCCATTTTATAGACCAGTAAATACAGCTTAAAGACTTTTAATGGGTTTTTATTACCAGTTCATCAGTCCACAAGGCCCAGCAACTGGTTGGTTTGAGGTTTCTTGAAATGATGAGTGGGTGTGTTAAAAGAGGAAGGGTAAATTGAGATCATTAATGGCTCCATCATCTGCAAAAGTGGACTAGAGCACTCTGGTACTTTGCCTTTTTCCTCCCTATCTTTGACAGCCTAATAATTCCTTTTATAAATGAACAGTCTCTGGCCCTACTCCACTTCTTCTTACGAGAGAAAGAATTCCTGGTGTCATTTCAGGACAGTGGAAATAATTTTTACTGAACATATGTCTGATTGAAAGTGAAAGCAGAGACTGACTCTTAGCTTCTGCGAAATGAATTATATGCTGAGAAACAGCTATTCTCTTCTAGTACAATGAGATGTGAGCAGTTTTGTGTTGCTTTTATTTCAGATTGCTTGAAAATTTTTCAAAGGACTTTTTCTTTTAAACTCTGGGTATGAGAAAGCTAAGTAAGTTTCTTTACCTTCCAGTTTACTTCGAGTTGCTGTCTCTAGACTATCCTAGGTATCTAAGTATCCTTCTAATAGACAATCTCATATCAAATTAATTCAGTTTGTTTTAATACAGTAAAAAATCTATATATGCATAGATGCTTAGAAAAAAGCCTGGAAGAATATGTACCAAAATAAGTCAATTTAATTCAATAAAAATATGTGAGGACTGTGTGTTATTCTTTTCTGCTACATTTTTTTAAGAACAACACTATGTTTTACACATTGTGAGATTCCTAACAGAGGGAAGAGGAAGGAAAAGGATACTGGTCAATGTAGTGCACAGACTGAGCTCTCAGGGGCACAGACATGAAATGGATGAACTTTTTTTTCTGCACTGCCCTCAATGAGGCCACATCACCTTTCTCTTTTCCAACCCTTAGTCTCATCTTGGCATGTCCCAGAGCCTTCTGATCTTTTCTGAAATAAAACATTCCAGCTACTAAGGCAAATTGAGTCTAGTTTCAAACTTCATAGCTTCTCTCCCCCAGGTCAGACTTGACCAGTGGGATCGGAGGGAGAAGTTAGCAGTAAGGTCTTCCGTTTCACTTCTCCCCTTCTTTCTCTTCATTTTTGTGGTCTCTTTTTCTCATTCAAAATATTGGAGATGGCAAGAAGAATAAAAGAAGAAAGAAGAAATCTTCTTTCCTAGTTCATCTTTAGAGACTTCTTACCAAGTTCGCTCTGAGAAAAACAACTTCCAGCACACTGTGAAGCGTGTGATCCCCACATCCTTTCCAACACCAGAGGTTATTCTTTCAAGTCTTAATTAAAGAGGCGGGGGAAGATGATAGCTTGTCCTTTCAATAAACAATTATATTCCTACATGAATACCATGGTATTTTTTGGTTATAATAAGAGAGAACAAGGGGAGAGAAAAATGTGAAAAGGAACAGAAGAAATAATGATTAAAAGTAGGAGGAAAAGATCAGAAGAACTAGAGAGGAAATTGAAGAAAATACCTAGATTTCCAGTCATACACTTCTAGGTTTTGTGTTTTGTTCTGTTTTTCCATTTGGAGGTGGGAGGGAAGAGAAGGAGGAAGAGCTGACAAAAGAGACAGAGAACTGGACAGACAAGTAGATGATGAATGAAGCTAGTGCCATGCCAGGGAATTCAGGAGAGAAGTTTCCAGAAGTTATAATAAAAATTTCAGGAAGGCAGAGAGAGGTCAAGGTAAGCAAAGATGCTGCGCAAGGTAGATTCTTTAAAGAGGAAGCCCTTAAATAAAGTAAAAAAAAACAAAAACAAAAAACTACCAAACTAGTTGCTGTTGAGTTGATTCTAACTCATGGCAACCCTATAGAACAGAGGAGAACTGCCCCATAGGGTTTCCAAGGAGCACCTGGTGGATTCAAATTGCTGACCTTTTTGTTAGTAGCCAAACTCTTAACCACTACACCACCAGGGTTCCTATTTGAAAGGATTTAAGGAGTGAATAGGCACAGAGAAAATGAACCTAGTGAATCTGAACTATTTTTAGAGGTAGAAACCACTTTCAAACAAAGTGTATAATTAAAAAGTATGAATCTTTTCATGAATCATCTTCATCCTTCACTCTGGCTTTCAGTTTTCTTTTTCTTTAATGGTGTCAGTAGGCTGCTTACACTGCATCCTATTTTCTGCTTTTTTCTTCTCATGAAAATAACACATTCATAGTCCTTTAAATATCTTAACTACAGTCAGAGTAGTATTGAACAAGTTCCTTCAAATTCAATGGTGATTTAATTTTGTCTCCAGGCAATACAATGTCAAGAAAGAGAAAGACAACCCTGAAGCATTTCAAATTCTCAGAATACGTAGCATCTCTGCTGGTGCCTGATTCAACCCAGAGCACAGCGGGGGCCCTCAGGGACTTGCTGATGACCTAGTCAGACTAGGATTTCATCTTGCTGATCCGCCTCAGGTTCAGTGCAGCCTATCTTGGAGCTGGTTGTTGTTATGTAAGCTAACTGTCCCTTATAAATCCCTTTCCTCCCCTCCAATGTTAGGATCTATGTCCTGAAGCAAAGATCCTTTAGAGCTGAAGAGAAACTGCTTGATGAGAAAGTACTAAGAGTTCTCACTTGTTCTTTTTCTCCTCAATATAGGGAGAATTATTTCCTTCTCTAACTCTCTTTCTCTGGATCCTTGGGCTTTTATTTCACACCTCTAATGTCCTGGGGTTTTCCAGATTTTCTCAAGAGGGCAGATAAGTAAAGCAACCTCTGTACTGGAATTAGGGTAATATGAAAATGGAAATTCTAAGGGCAAGGCAGTGACTCTACAACCATAAAAGGATTTACTGGGATCTGTCCTAGCAGGAGGGTACATGGATTTGTTATGATTTCTCAGCTAGAACTGACAAACTTTATTACTGGGAGAACATTTTTGATCCCAGACTCTCTTGCTGAACCACTTCACTATGCTATCTTTCGAGGTTTGCTGAGTGGATAATAATAAAACTAACAACTTTTCATTATTGATCATTCTCTAAGAGCTAGATATGTTCCATGTCTAATTCAATTCTGACTATAATCGTGCAAAATAAGTGGTATTGTTTCTATCCTACAGTGAAAACAGGCTGAGGAACGGTAAGTCATGTCTGCCCAAATTCACTAAGTCATAGAAGTGGGATACAAAATTTAAACTCTGTTTAACTTTAAACTCTGCTATTTCTTTCCCCTTCTGATTGCTTCTGTAAGGAAGAAAGAGTGAAGGGAGAAGTAAGGGAGGGATTCACAAGGTACTCTGCTGATCCACTGTACCCAGGTAGTTCTCTACACCCAGATACCAGTGTCTGAATTTGACAAATGGAGATAGTTACTCTCTCTCCCTTAATTTGCTATTATCCTTTAAAACATCACGGAGTAAGTAGCACTTTCATTTGCTTTGGAAATCATGATGTATCTGGATCTTTAGAATGCTAGAACACAGCTAGGCTCTTTCTGCCTTAGGGGTCTTTTCCCCCGCAGTTTTCTACATCTGAAACTTTCTTCCCCCTACCCTCTCCCAGTTCTTGGGAAGGTTGGTAACGTCTTATCCTTCAGGTCTGAGGTATATGGTTTCTTCTCAGTGAAGTCTGCCATGACCCCTCAGTGACTCTCCATCATATCACCTTGATTTTTTTTTTTTAATTTCACTTATGAGTATCTGTAATTCTAGTCTCTAAGAGAGGAACCTCATATATTCATAGATGTATCTACAGCACCTTGCATAGGACTTGGCATAGAGAAGCTCAAGGGTAACTAAATATAAAATGACTCTAAATATCAGATAATCCCACGTTTGCCAATTTGAATGAATAAGCTTTTTGAAATGTAGGAGAAATAGTAAAATATCTATGTAAAAACATTTAATTTGTCAATGTAGTTATACAAAGATTTAAATTGCATATTGTATATATGTAATGCAGATACATTGTTTTTTCTTATATGTTAAAAATATTTTTAGTCAAACTCTACACATCCTTAACATTGTAGTTTTATCATTATTAAAGCTACTTTAAACTCATCTATCTTATTTTTTCAGAAAACATCCTTACCTCATTAAAATTATTTGAGATACAGTACTTTTTAAGTCTATGTGTGATACTAGAAATTTTATCCTAAATCACAGTGCTTTATTCTATAACATTAGTACATTTTTTACTGAATCAACCAGTATATGTTTGTATATTACTTTTAAAAGACATCTTTAAAAGGCTCTTTTATTTGAAGTTTTGAAAATACTTTACTTTGATGTACTCTCCCAGTGGCCCCTGGCATTGTGTTTTTCCTTATTCGTAGAGTCAAAATGGACTAATTTGCAAGGAATATTCATAGTTCTTCCCAAACAATTTTTTCTAGAAATTTCTAAGATTCCATTTTCTTAGACATATATTTCTATATTCATATTTTCTAAAATTAACCTTTTAATGCTTGTACATATAAAACTCTATCTACCATTAGTCTTCCTACTTAGGTAACCTCAGGAATGTTTCTGGCATTTTTTGTTCCTAATAATTTGGTATTTCACCAAAGAGATTAGTTTCATATTGTCTTAAAAACTTTATTTCTACATACAGTAATTTTTAAGATCCTCTATAAAACTGATTATCAGGAATATGTCTATTAACACGTCATCATCCAAAGTATTTTCCTCTGCCATTGACTCAAAGTTGATTTTCTATCTGTGAGAAAGCTTTCCTTACCATTGAAAACACCTACACCCACTCCTGTCCTCCAAGAGAAGAACAGAAAATACATGAGAACACAGAAAACAAAAGTATAATAGCAAACATAAACCCAACTACGTTAATAGCAACATTAAGTGCAAATGGATTCAACAATCCAATCCAAAGGCAGAGTTATCAGACTGGGTAAAAACAATATCCAACTGTATGCTGTCCACAGAAGACATGGTTTAGATTCAAAGATATAAATTAGTTGAAAATAAAAGAATGGAAAAAAAATTTATCATGTAAACCACAATCATTAGAAAGATGGACTGGCTATACTATATCAGAAAAAACAGATTTAAAATAAAAATTTTTTTACTAGAAATAGGGAAATTTTTCAATGATAAACAGGATGAATCCATCAGGAAGATATAATAATTATAAACATAGATTTACCTTACAACAGAGCTCCAAAATATGTTAAGCAAAAATTGACAGAATTGAAGGACAAAATAAACATTCAACATTAATAGTTAGAGACTTCAATACCCCACTTTTAATAAAAAGATAGAACAACCAGACAGAAAAGCAACAAGGAAATAGTAGACTGAAACAACATTGTAAGTCAAATAGACTTAACAGACATCAGTAGAACACTTCACCAAACATTTTTCCTAAGCTAGTAAGTAATATTCATAATTTTACAACTCTTGAAACTCTTATGAGATCCCGGCTAGTCTATTTCAGAATAGTAAGCTTGCATATTGTGTTTAGATAGTAAACTGTTTTCACGAGGACAGATACCACTTACAACGGATGGTTTTCAAACTGGATGACTATTCAAGAACCATCAAAATATGCTGAGCCCTCAGAAGAGCATTACAAGGCTTGAGTTCTTGGATTTCAAGTAAATCAAATATAAAAGCACTTAATGTTTTTAAGAACATTCACTATTATTTTGGATCAGTAGTTGCAATTACTACTTTTAGTTTCTCATTAAACAGTACACATATTGTTTTATGACAAAGGTTAACAACCCCACGACATGTCAACACTGTCCCTTCTCAACCTTAGGTTCCCTATTACCAGCTTTCCTGTCCTCTCCTGCCTTCTAGTCCTTGCCCATGAACTGTTGTGCCCCATTAGTCTCGTTTTGTTTTACGGGGATGTCTAATCCTTGGCTGAACCGTGAACCTCGGGAGTGACTTCATTACTGAGCTAAAAGGGTGTCCGGGAGCCATATTCTCAGGGTTTCTCCAGCCTCTGTCAGGCCAGTAAGTCTGGTCTTTTTTTGTGTGTTAGAATTTTGTTTTACATCCTTCTCCAGCTCTGTCTGGGACCCTCTGTTGTGATCCCGGTCAGAGCAGTCAGTGGTGGTAGCCGAGCACCATCTAGTTGTACTGGACTCAGTCTGGTGGAGGCCATGGTAGTTTGTGGTCCATTAGTCCTTTGGACTAATATTTTCCTTGTATCTTGTTTTCTTCATTCTCCCTTGCTCCCGAATGGTGAAACCAGTGGAGTATCTTAGATGGCTGCTCACAGGCTTTTAAGACCCCAGACGCTACTCATCAATGTAGAATGTAGAACATTTTCTTTATAAACTGTGTTATGCCAGTTGAGCTAGATGTTCCCCAAGACCATGGTCCCCACAGCCCTCCACCCAGCAATTCAGTCCCTCAGGGAGTTTGGATGTGTCTATGGAGCTTCCATGACCTTTCCTTGTACAAGTTGTGCTGGCTTCCCCAGTACTGTGTACTGTCTTACCTTCACCAAAGATACCACTTATCTACTGTCTATTTATTTTTCCCTCACATCCCTCCCATCCCTCGTAACCAACAAAGATTGTTTCTTTTTTCTGTGTAAGCTTTTTCATGAGTTTTTACAGTAGAGGTCTCATACAATATTTGTCCTTTTGTGATTGACTTATTTCACTTAGCATAATGTCCTCCAGTTTCATCCATTTTATGAGATGCTTCACAAATTCATCATTGTTCTTTGTTGTTGCATAATACTCCATTGTGTGTATTACCATAGTTTGTTTATCCATTCGTCTGTTGATGGGCATCTAGATTGTTTCCATCTTCTTGATATTGTGAGCAATACTGCAATGAACATGGGTGTGCATATGTTTATTCGTGTGATGGCTCTTATTTCTCTAGGATATATTCCTACAAGTAGGATTGCTGGATCGTATGGTATTTCTATTTCTATCTTTGTAAGGAAGTGCCACATCATTTTCCAAAATGGTTGTATTATTTTGCATAACCATCAGCAGTGCATAAGAGTTCCAATCTCCCCGCAGCCTCTCCATCATTTGTTACTTCCAGTGTTTTCGATTCATGCCAGTTAATGCCGGGGTGAGATGGTATCTCATTGTGGTTTTAATTTGCATTTCTTTAATGACTAGTGATCGCGAGCATTTCCTCATGTGTCTATTGGCTGCTTGAATGTCTTCTTTGTGAAGTGTTGTTCATTTCCTTTGCCCATTTTTTTAATTGGATTATTTGCCTTTTTGTTGTAGAGGTGTTGTAGAGGATTTTCTCATAGATTTTAGAGATTAGATTAGACCTTTGTCTGACTTGCAAGGTCCAAAATTTTTTTCCCAGTCTGTAGGTTCTCTTTTTACTCTTTTGGTGAAGTCTTTTGATGAGCATAAGTGTTTATTTTTTAGAAGATCCCAGTCATCTAGCTTATCTTCTGGAGTTTGTGTGTTGTTAGTTATGCTTTGTATCCTGTTAATATCATGTATTAGGGCCTTTAGCATTGATCCTAGTTTTTCTTCTATGAACTTTATAGTTTTGGGCTTTATATTTAGGTCTTTGATCCATTTTGAATTAGTTTTTGTATATGGTATGAGGTATGGGTTCTGTTTCATTTTTTTGCAGATGAACATCCAATTTTGCCAGCACCATTTGTTAAAAAGACTGTCTTTTCCCCATTTAATGGATTGTGGGCCCTTGTCAAAGATCAAGTGACCATAGGTGGATGGATTTACATCTGGGTTCTCAATCCTGTTCCATTGGTCAATGCATCTGTTGTTGTACCCGTACCAGGCTGTTTTGACTACCATAGCTGTGTAGGGGGTTCTGAGGTCAGGCAGTGTGAGTCATCCAACTTTATTCTTCTCCTTCAATAGTGCTTTACTTATCTGGGGCTTGTTCCCTTTCCACATAAAGTTAATGATTAATTTTTCCATCTCTTTAAAGAATGCGATTGGTATTTGGATGAGGATTGCATTGTATTTGTAAATTGCTTTGGGTAGAATTGTCATTTTCACAATGTTGAGTCTACCTATCCATGAGCATGGTATGTTTTTCCATTTATGTAGCTCCCTTTGGGTTTCTCGTAGTAGTGTTTTGTAGTTTTCTTTATACAGGTCTTTTACATCTCTGGTTAGATTTATTCCTAAGTATTTTATTTTTTTAGGGGCTATTATAAATGGTATTGTTTTCCTGATTTCCTTTTCATCGTTCTCTTTATTGGTGTATAGGAATCCAACTGATTTTTGTATGTTTATCTTGTATCCTGCTACTCTGCTGAATCTTTCTGTTAGCTCCAGTAGTTTTCTCTTGGAGTCTTCAGGGTTTTCTATGTATAGTGTCATATCATCCGCAAACAGGGACAGTTTAATTCTTCATTACCAATTTGGATGCCCTTTATTTCTTTTGACTGCCTTATTGCTCTAGCTAGGACTTCCAGAACAATGATAAATAGGAGTGGTGATAAAGGGCATCCTTGTCTTGTTCCTGTTCTCAAGGGGAATGTTTTCAGCCTCTCTCCATTAAGAATGATGTTGGCTATTGGTTTTGCATAGATGCCCTTTATTATGTTGAGAAATTTCCCTTCTATACCTATTTTATTGAGAGTTTTTATCAGGAATATGTGTTGGACTTTGTCGAATGCCTTTTCTGTGTCAGTTGAGATGATCATGGGATTCTTTTCTTTCATTTTATTTAGGTGGTGGATTACATTGTTTGATTTTCTAATGTTGAACCATCCTTGCATACCTGGTATGAATCCTACCGGGTCGTGGTGTGTTGTTATTTTGATGTGATGCTGAATTCTATTGGCCAGAATTTTGTTGAGAATTTTTGCATCTATATTCATGAGAGATATTGGTCTGTAATTTTCTTTTTTTTGTGTGGTATCTTTCCCTGGTTTTGGTATCAGGGTTATGCTGGGTTCATAGACTGAATTCGGAAGTGTCACTTCATTTTCTATGTTCTGAAATAGTTTGAGTAGTACTGGTATATGCTCTTCTCTGAATGTTTGGTAGAATTCTCCAGTGAAGCCATCTGGGCCTGGGCTTTTTTTGTTGGGAGTTTTTTTTATTACCTTTTCAATCTCTTCTCTTTTATGGGTCTGTTCAGATTTTCAACATCATTTTGTGTTAGCTTGGTTAGGTAGTGTGTTTCTAGAAATTTACCCATTTCGTCTAGGTTTTCAAATTTGTTGGAGTATAGTTTTTCATAATACTCTGTTATGATCCTTTTTATTGCAGTTAGGTCTCTTATAATGTTCCCCGTTTCATTTCTTATTTGGGTTATTTGCATCTCTCCTGTTTTTCTTTTGTCAGTCTGGCCAGAGGTTTGTTGATTTTGTTGATCCTTTCAAAGAACAAACTTTTGGTTTTGTTGATTCTTTCTATTGTTTTTATATTCTCTATGTCATTTATTTCTGCTCTGATCTTTATATTTTCCTTTCTTCTGGTGGCTGTGGGCTTTTTTTGCTGTTCTCTTTCTATTTGTTCGAGCTGTGTAGTTAATGATTTGATTTTGTCCATTTCTTCTTTTTTGATGTGTGCGTCTATTGCTATAAATTGTCCTCTAAGGAATGCCTTTGCTGTGTACCAAAGGTTTTGGTATGATGTGTTTTCATTCTCATTTGATTCTAGGAATTTTTTGATTCCATCTCTGATTGTTTCTATGACCCAGTGGTTTGTAAGCCGACTATTATTTAGTTTCCCTGTAACTGATTTTCTTTCCTTGTTGTTCCTGTTGTTAATTTCTACCTTGGTGACGTTGTGGTCAGAGAAGATACTTTGTATTATCTCAGTGGTTTGGATCTTGCTGAGGATTGCTCTGTAACCTAAGATGTAGCGTATTCTGGAGAACATTCTATATGCATTGGAAAAGAATGTGTACTTTGCAGCTGTTGGGTGTAGTGTTCTAAATATGTCTATGAGGTCAAGTTGGCTGATCGTGCCCTTCAGGTCTTCTGTATCTTTGTTGAGTTTCTTTTTAGATGTTCTGTCCTTTACTGAAAGTGGTGTGTTGAAGTCTCCTACTACTATCGTGGAACTGTCGATTTCTCTTCTCAGTGCTGTTAAAGTTTAAGTTTTATGTATTTTGGAGCTCCGTCATTGGGTGTGTAGACGTTTATTATGGTTATGTCTTCATGATGGATCATCCCCTTAATCATTATGTAGTGTCCTTCTTTGCCTTTTATGGTGGATTTTGTTTAAAGTCTATTTTATCTGAGATTAGTATTGCCACTCCTGCTCTTTTTTGTTAGCTGTTCACCTGGTACATTTTTTCCATCTTTTGATTTTAATGAATTTGCATCTTTGTTGCTAAGGTGTGTCTCTTGTAGACAGCATACTGATGGAGCCTGTTTTTTTATCCATTCTGTCACTCTCCATCTCTTTTTGGTGCATTCAGGCCATTTACATTCAGTTTAATTATTGGTAGTTGTGAGTTTATTGCTGTCATTTTTTAGTGCTTTTTTTGGTCATGTTGATGTTTTCTTTGTTCCTTTTACTCTCCTGTGCTGAATTCCTTTTGTTTGTGTATTTTTTTTATTTCTTTTGTTTTTGTAGGCTTTGTTTTTACTGAGACTTTATGTTTTTCTTCTTTATATTGAAGAGTAGGTTTCTTATCTTTCTTTGTAGTTACCTTGAAATTTATCCTATTCTTTCTAGGTTTGAACCAGTCTGTTCTTACTTGGTATAGCCTTGCCTTCCTTTCCATTAGAAGTTTCTATATCTACAACATTTATTGCCTCTTGTATTGTTCTAATCTTGCTGGGATTTACAGATTAACCTCTCTGTTTCACTGTTGTAATTATTTTGGTTTTAGATAGTCCTTGAGATTTCATTTCCTAGGTTGGTATCTGGCTGGTATAATCCTGCATCCTAGATTCAGGCTGTGGTCTGATGTTGTTTGTTCTCAGATTGAAGAACTCCCTTCAATAATTTTTGTAAGTTTGGTTGGGTTTTTACATAGTGCCTTAATTCTGTTTATCTGGAAATGACCTAATTTCACCATCATATTTGAACAAGAGTTTTGCAAGATATATTATTCTTGGCTGGCAATTTTTTTCTTTCAAAGTTTTTTATATGTCATCCCATTGCTTTCTTGCCTGCATTGTTTCTGCCAAATAATCCAGTCTTAGTCTTATTGCTTCTCCTCTGTACGTGAGTTTTTTTTCTCCAGCTGTTCTCAGGATTCTTTGTCTTTGGTTTTAGTGAGTGTGATTATGATATGCCTTGGTGATTTTCTTTTGGGGTCTATCCTATATGGGGTTCATTGAGCTTTTTGGATGGTCAGCTTTTCATCTTTCATGATATAAGGGAAGTTTCCTGTCAGCAGTTCTTCAATGATCCTCTCTGTATTTTCTCCCCCTGTTCTGGAACTCCTATCACTCACATTTTTCCTTTTGATTGTGTCCCACATAATTCTCAGGGTTTCTTCATTTTTCTTCATTCTTTTTTCTGTTTTTTCCTCAGACAGAATTGTATCCAAGTGTTTGTCTTCAATTTCGCTGATCCTGTCTTCCATTGTTTCAAAGCTGCTCCTCAGCCCTTCTATGACACTGTCCATTTCTGAAATCTTGTTGTTTATCTTCTGGATTTCTAATTGTTGATTTTGTATTATTTCTAGTTGTGAATTTATTTTTGCATTTTGTTTCTGTGTTATTTTCCTGAATTCTTCCATTTTTTTGGCCTGTGTTTTCCATGAATTTGTCTGCCTTTTCCATGAATTTGTCTGTTTTTTCCTCCTTTCTGTCTGCTTTTTGATTCAACTCTTGGATAATTCTGAATAGTAGAAATTTGAATTCCCTATCAGGTAGTTCTAGTGCCTTTTCTTCTACTGGAAAGTCATCTGGTGTTTTATTTTGGACACCTACTGGAACCATCCTGTCCTGTTTTTGTAAATGTCGATATTTGCTGTCTTTGGGACATTCTGTAATTATTTTCCTTGTTTATAGATTGTAGAATTGTTTATTTCTTTCTGCTTTTTTTTTATTTGGTTATGTTTGAGCAGGCGGGCTGTGCATTCTTTGTTGTTTGCTCATCTTAGGCATGATACTTTTTGCCTCCGTCTCCAGTGGGCAGTGTCAGTCACTCAGGTATGGTACAGCAGGACAGATTCAGCTGAAATGGAGTTGCTGGGATGGGTTGTTTGTGGCATGTACTAGGGCCAACAGGGCAGACTGGGAATCAGTGCAGGGCAGGTTCTGGTAGGCTGTGCCTGTGCTTCTTGGGGGTGTGATGTTCAGTGCACAGTGCAGGTAGGCAGGAAGGAGGGAGGAGACTGTGATATGTGGAGCTAAGATGGGTATGGAAAAGAGGAGAGAGAGGAGAGAGGAACAGGAGCCAAAAACATACAAACAAACAAAAAAGAGTGCTAAGGGAGTTTGCTGTTAGAGTGGAGAGATGAGAGATTGAGAAATGGAGAAAAACAAAAAGAAAAAAGGAAAAAAGAAAATGAGTAAAAGAAAAAAATGAATAAATAAAAATAAGAGGAAAAAAGCCCCCGGGGATTCCACCATTGCGTCTACGAGGACTGGGGAAGTTGCTCCCAGGCCGTGAAGTACGGCCTGGCTAGAAGGGGTAGAGGTGTCACATGGTGCCAGGTATTCAGGAGACAGGAAGAGAAGATAAGTATAGAGAGATGAGAAACTGAGAAATAAAGAAGACAAAAAGGGAAAAGAAAACAAAAGAAAGAAACAAAAACCAAAAAAGAAAAAAAGAAAAAGAACAAGAAAAAGGAAATGCTCTCAGGGATCCCACTGTGTGTCTGCTCAGAGTAAGGGAGTAGCTCCCAAGCCGTGCAGAAGGAGCTCCCAAGCTGAGAAAAGAAAAAGAAAGCAAACAAAGAAATCAAAACAGAACAAGTCAGGACAAACATACAAACAAAAAGCCCCGGGGATCCCACCATCGTGGTCGCATGGGCTGAGAAACAGTTTTACAGTTGAATGGTGTTTCACATCCTTTCAGGAAGAAGCAAAGATGGCACACATAGCCAGGTTTTCGAGAGAAAGGAGGGGGAGGTTATGAGAGGTAAGGAAGAAACCTAAAGAAGTAGAAAAAAGCAACACCAGCAGCAAATAGCACTAAGTGAGCCAGCCAGTGCGGGTGGGTGGAATCCAAGTGGCACCAGAGTGAAGCCAGTGCTTCCCTGCCAAGACCCTGTGGCTGCAGGAAGCAGAGGAGGCTGAGTAGGGGCAAAGAAATGTGGGGCTGGGAAAGCATATATTGCTGGTTACTTGTTGTTCTGTCTCCTGCTGGGAGCTCCATGAAGCTACTTTCTCATACCCCCTGTTTGTCAAACTCTGATAGACGTCCAAGATGGCAGATTCATGCTCCATTAGCTGATAGTGGACCTCTGCATGTATCTCCCCTCACTCTCTGTTCTCTGTCAGTTTCTTATTCCATTCAGTGCTTGACTGAGTTCTTTATCTCTTCGTTTGATACTTAAGGTTTCACAATTGATATTTGTCTCTGTTTGACTTAGATTTTCAGATCTTTGCTGTGGAGGGACAACATCGTGCTTCTATAGTGCCGTGTTGCCCAGAAGTCTGCAATTACTACATTGTTAAATGAGGTTTTTGCAATGAGCACCTAGAAATTTTCTAAAATGAAAAAAATAAATTATATATGTATCCAAAACCGATCACGAAGAATTAATTAAAATTGTAGGAAACATGGACAAAGTAAGTGTTAAATAAAATAAATAAACTGGACTCCAAATACTACTTTGTTATTGTTGATTTTATGCCACATGGGACAAATACTGATCAATTAATGATTATTGTGGGCTCAAGTTATTACAGAAACCTTGAAAGATTTGTAGGGTTTTGTTTGCTTGTTTGTCTTTTAGTTATTTGCCAACTGAAAACTATTTCTGTGACTGTGTTCAACAAAGTGAGATATGTTCTGGATGATTATAATATACTATGAGCAATATTCATGGAGAATGGTATGCTATGTCATATGGCTATGCAGCTATTATGACAAGTAAGGATAAAGGGCATCATGCACTCTTTAAACACATTAAAAAATAAGCAGAATGTACTATATGGAGCTCATTCCCTTTTTCATCAAACAAACTAAATAGTATGCTCCAAATATATTCAACCTGAAGATGGTGAATATGTATTTTGCAAGTTATGCTATCTTTTTGTGTTAATCTTACAGAAGTAGTGTTTTAAGCACACAAATCAACTGTGTGTGTGTGTGTGTGTGTGTGCTTTAATAGTTGAAGTGCTACACCTGCTTTTGACTGTGACAAAGGGAGGAAAATCTAGACTGAATGGTGAAAGAGGGATATGTTGAATATCAATTCTGCCCTTGTGACAAATTGCAGAAGCAAAGTCTGTGGAATGCTCCACTAATTCTTTGTATTATTAAGTATTTTATGGAATTTTTTATACCTGTTCACCACATCGAAGACTTGATGATGAACCCAATTTAGTGTAGGGCACAAGTGGATTAGAGAGCTGAAAGTGCAGACTATACTAGACATGTCTTCTGTACTGACTCACATCCTCTCATCTCACCTCTGATCCTAGATATGGATGTGGAGGACAGTTAAAAGCAGGCCTGGACTCATCTCAGACTAATAAGATCTTGCATTAGGTTGTGCACAATCTGTATTTCTTTTTTCCGTCCTGAGGCATTTTCTACACTGTATATACCAGTAATAGATCACTACAGGCATGTTTTCTTCAGAAGTGCAGTGAAGTTAATGCTATTTCAACCCACTTATAGAAAATAACTATACTCCATATTACCAGCACACTCTCTCTGGCATCCTTTCTTTACTTTTCTCCAAAGAATTTGTGGTCAATCGACATTTTGTATGTTTCACATTTTGTTTTTTATCCCCTTTCTCCCTACTCAACTAGACTGTTAATTCCAGGAAGGCAGACTTTTTTTTATTTTTATTTTTTTGCCTCTTTTCTCAACTGCTGAATCCTTAGCACCTCATAACACTGTCTGACACTCTCTAAGCCTTTGGTAAATAAATTGTTGATTGAATGAATTAAATCTTTGAATGTAGAATATGTCAGTTAAATGTGAAGGTCATTTTGAAGAAGTTTGAGACATTATAAAATTTGCCTGTAGTAATGCTTGTAGTCCCTCCCACTCTTCCAAGTGTATATGAAAGTATCTGTCCTTTAATGTCCTCCCTGACAGGAGGAATCATGCTTTCTTTATTTTATTCTGTTGTCATTGAGAACATACACAGCAAAACATATATCAATTTCACTGTTCCTACATGTACAATGCATTGATTACATTCTTTGAGTTGTGCAACCATTCTCATCTTCGTTTTCAGAGTTGTCCCTCCCCATTAACATAAACTCACTGCCCCCTACAGTGAGTATGTAATTTATCGAATTGCTGTTGTCACTGTATCCCATATAGATAGTTCTTAAAAGAGCATAATGCTCAAGGCAGACTTTTTTACTAGTTAAGCTAAACTATCGTTTGGTTTTAAGAAGACTTCAGGGTATATTTTTGGTTTAAGTTTAAAAACTATCTATCTCAGGGCAATAGCTTCAGGGGTTTTTCCAGCCCCACTCTTCTGTTGATGGACGTTTAGACTCTTTCCACCTTTTAACTATTGCGAATAGTGCAACAATAAACATTGGTGTACAAGTATCTGATTGTGTTCCTGCTGTCCGTTCTTTTAGGTATATACCTACAGGTGGAGTTGCTGTATAATATGGTAATATGGGAATTCAAGATCAAAGACTACAGCCTTCAGTATGGATTATACCGCAACATAAAGAAAACAAAAATCCTCACAAGCTGGACCTATAAGTAACATCATGATAAATGGAGAAAAGATTGAAGTTGTCAAGGATTTCATTTTACTTGTTTCCACAGGCAACACCCATGGAAGCAGCAGTCATGAAATCAAATGACGTATTGCATTGGGTAAATCTGCTGCAAAAGACCTCTTAAAGTGTTAAAAAGTGAAGATGTCACTTTGAGAACTAAGGTGTGCTTGACCAAGCCGTGATATTTTCAATTGCCTCATATGCATTCAGAAGCTGGACAATGAATAAGAAGGATCGAAGAAGAATTGATGCCTTTGAATAAGTGTTGTTGAAGAATATTAAATATTCTTTGGACTGTCAGAAAAACAAAGAAATCTGTCTTGGAAGAAGTACAGCCAGAATGCTGCTTAGAAGTGAGGATGGTGAGACTTTGTCTCACGTACTTTGAACATTATCAAGAGAGACCAGTCCCTGGAGAAGAACATAAGGCTTGGTAAAGTACAGGATCACCAAAAGAGAGGAAGACCCTCAACAAGATTGATTGACACAGTGCCTTCAATGATGGGCTCAAATATAGCAGGGATTGTGAAGATGGCACAGACCCAGGCGTTCTACCAATCCGACAGAATCTAACAACAGCAAGTATTCCTTTTTTGTTCTGTTTTTTTAATCCATTCATCTGTTGATGGACATTTAGGTTGTTTCTACCTTTTCACTATTGTGAATAGTGATGCAATGATGATGGGTGTATATGTGTCTGTTCACATTGTTGTTTTCAGGTCTCTAAAGTGGAATTGCTGGGTTATATGGTAGTTCTATGTTTAACTTTTGATGAACCACCAAATTTTTTTCCACATTGGCTGTACAATTTTGCATTCCCACCAACAATTGATAAGGGTTCAGATTTCTCCACAATCTTCATACTCTTGCCAACATTTGATATTCCCTACTCCCCCCCTTTTCTTTTAATCTTAACCATCTTAATAGGAATGAAGTGATATCTCATTGTGATTTTGATTTGCATCCATATAGTGGCTGATGACACTGAGCATCTTTTCATTTCTTATTGGGCATTTGAATGTCCTCTTTTTTCAAATGTCTGTTCAAGTTCTTTGCCCATTTTTTGAATGTGTTGTTTGTTTGTTAAGTTGTAGAAGTTTTATAGATATTTTGGATATTAGACCCTTGTCAGATATATGGTTCCTGAAGATTTTTTTCCCAATCCATAGGTTGTTTCTACACTTTTTTTTTTTAATAAAGTCATTTGATCAACAGAAGTATTTGATTTTTATGAGGTCTCATTAATCTATTTTGTCTTTTGCTGCTGGTGCTTTTGTCATAATATCTGATAACCTGTCATTAAAAACTAGGCCCCAAAGCCACATCCTTGTTTTCTTCTAAGAATTTTATGGTTTTAATTTTCACGTTTAGGTCCTCATCCATTTTGAATTGTTTTTTGGTGTGGTATGAGACACAGAGTCTGATTCATTCTTCTGGGTGTGGAAATCCAGATTTCTCTGCACTATTTATTCAAGAAGATCTTCCTTTCTCATTGAATGGACTTAGCACCTTAGTCAAAAATCAGTTGATCATAGATGCATAGGTTTACTTATGGACTTTCAATACTATTCCATTGGTCTGTATGTCTATTGTTATACCAATACCAGACTGTTTTGATTACCATAGCTGTCATGGATTGAATTGTGTGCCCCTAAAATGTCTGTCAACTTGGCTAGTCCATGATTATTAGTATTGTGTGATTGTCCATCATTTTGTCATCGGATGTGATTTTGCTGTGTGTTGTAAATCCTATCTCTATGATGTTAATGAAATGTATAATTCTTTTAATGTGCCATTGGATTCTGTGCACTAGTATTTTTTGAGAATTTTTGCATCTACATTCAAAAAGGATAAAAGCCCATACTTTTTTTGTGGTGTCTTTGTTTGCTTTGTTATCAGTGTAATAATGGCTTCATAGACTGAGTTAGGGATTATTTCTTCCTCCTTTACAGTTTAGAAGAGTTTGAACACAATTGGTGTCAATTCTTTTCTAGATGTTTGGTAGAATTCCTCAGTGAAGCAATTGGTCCAGGGCTTTTGTTTTGTTGTTTTATTGTTGGGAAGTTTTTGATTAGTGATTCAATCTCTTTACTTGTTATGGGTCTCTTGAGATATTATATTTCCTCTTGAGTCAGTTTAGGTAAGTTTTGTGCTTCCAAGAATTTGCCCATTTCATCTAAGTTATGAAGTTTGTTGATATATAATTGTTTATAATATTCTGGTATGATTCTTTTTTTTCTATCAGGTCAGTTGTAAGGTCTCTACTTTCATCTTTTATTTTGGTTATTTGTATCTTCCTCTTATTTTCTTTGTCAGTCTAGCTAAACATTTGTTAGTATATTTGTTTAATTTTTTCAAAGAACCAACTTCTGGTTTTATTGATTCTCTTATTGTTTTTCCATTCTGTATTTCATTTATTTCTGCTTTGATCTTTGCTATTTCTTTTTTCTGGTAGATTTTTGCTTACTTTGTTCTTCTTTTTGTAGTTCCTCAAGTTCTAGAGTTAGGCTATTGATTTGAGATATTTCTTCTCTTTTCATGTAGGCATTTATTACTATAAATTTCCTTCTGAGAACTGCCACAACTGCATTCCTTAAGTCTTGATATGTTGTGTGTTTCCATATTTATTTGACTCTAAGAATTTCTGATTTCTCTTTTGATTTCCTCCTTGACCTATTTTTTTTTTTAACAGTGTGTTGGTTAATTTCCAACACAATTCATGTATTTTCCAGTTTTCTTTCTGTTATTAATTTCTAATTTCACTCCATTGTGGTTGGATAAAACATTTTGTATGATTTCAATTTATCGAGACTTGCTTTATGACCTAACGTGTGGCCTATCCTTGAGAAAGATCCTTGTGTACTGGAAAAGAATGTGTACTTTGCTGTTGTTAAGTGGAGTGTTCTATATATGTCTGTTAGGTCTAGTTGATTTATAGTGTCATTCAGGTCTTCTGTTTCCTTGTTGATCTTCTTTATAGATGTTTTGTCCATTATTGCATGTAGTGTATTGAAGTCTCCAAATACTATTGTAGAGCTGTTTACCTCTCCTTTCAAATCTATCAGTGTTTGCTTTATCAGTAGGTGCTCCAATGTTGGTTGTGTATATATATATATCAGTAGGTGCTCCAATGTCAGGTACATATATATTTACAGTTGTTGTATCTTCATGATAAATTGGCCCTATTATTGTAATATAATGTCCTTCTTTAGCTATTCTAACAGATTTTGACTTAAGTCTATTTTGTCTGATATTAAAATTGTCACCCAGCTCTCTTTTGGTTATTGTTTCTATGGAATATATTTGTCCATTCTTTTACATTCAACCTATTTGTGTCTTTGGGTCTAAGGCACGTCTCTTGTAAACAGCATAGATTTGGATCATGCTTTGTAGTCATTTGGCTACTGCCTTTTGATTGGAATGTTTAGTTCATTTGTGGTCACTGTAATTGCCGATAAGGAAGGACTTACTTCTGCCATTTTGTTATTTGTTTTTCATGCATATTAAGCCTTCTTTGTCTATTTTCTCTAATACTACCAAATTTTGTGTTTTGTTCCTTTTTTGTAGTGAGCTGTTCTGATTCCCCTCTCCTTTCTTTTTGTGTATATTTTTCAGATATTTTCTTAGTAGTTACCATGACTATTACATTAAACATCTTGCATTTATAATATCCTAGAACAAATTGATACCAACTTACTTCAGTAACATACCAACTCTCTACCTATAGCATTCCTTCCTCTCCCATTGTGTTGTTGTTATCACCAATCACATCTTTATACATCATGTTCCCTGTAACATAATTTTATACTTGTTTTTTATACATTTGTCATTATAAAGTGTGAAGGACATAACAATTAGAATTATCAAGCAAACATACCTTAAAAATATTAGTTCTTATACCTGCCCATGCAATTATGTTTGCTGGAGATCTTTCTATTTATGGCTTCGACTTACTTTCTAGTGTTCTTTCTTTTCCACCTGAAGGAATTCCATTAACATGTTTGTAAGGCCTGACTGGTAGATATGAAATCTCATGGCTTCTGTTTATCTGGAAATGTTTTAATTTCATCCTCACTCTTGAAGAACAGTTTTGCCAGGTATGATATAGTATTCTTGGTTGATAATTTTTCCTTTTTTTTTTCTTTCAGCACTTTAAATATATATTTCCATTGTCTTTTGGCCTCCAAGTTTTCTGACGAGAAATCGGCACTTAATCTTATTGAGGATTCTTTATATGTGACAGTTTACTTCTCTCTGTTTGCTTTTAGCATTCTCACTTCGTTTTTCAAGAGCCTGACTATAATGTGTCTCAATGTGGACCCTTTTGGGTATATTCTGCTTGGAATTCATTGAGCTTCTTGGATTTATAGGTTTATGTCCTCCGTCAGAGTCAGAAAATTTTCAGCCATCATTTCTTCATCTTTCTGCCCCTTTCTCTCTCTCATCTCCTTTTGGGATTCCCATGATGCATATTGGTCCTCTTGATGTTGTCCTATAATTCCATTAAACTGTGTTCAGCAGTCTTGAGCCTCCTTACTTGTTGCTCTTCAACCTTCTGTAATTTCAATTATCTTATCCTCTAGTTTGCTGATTCTTTCTTCTGTCTGATCAAATCTGTTGTTAAATCTTTCCAGTGTTAAATCTTTTTATTTCAGTTATTGTCTCTTTCAGTTTCAGTATTTCTGTTTGGTTTCTTTTTAGAGTGTTTCTCTTTTTTCAAATCCTTGTTTGGTTCATGCAATATTGTCCTTATTTCTTTTAGATCTTTGTGTTTACCTTTAGTTCTCTGAGTATGTTTAATATTGTTGTATTATGTTCTCACATTTTAGTCATTATTTGGGCTTCCATAGATGCAATTCCACTTGTTTTCTCTTCTTTATTTGGATGGACCATCATTTCCATTCTTTTTGTGTGTCTTGTGATTTTTTGTTGCAACACTGGAATTTCACAGCATGTTAACTTTTTCAATTTTCCCCATAATTTGGTGTATTTCGCCAACACTACTTTCTGGAAGAAACTCTTAAGCAGGCAGAGTCTTTGGACCTTGCTGACTACCTCTGCCTTGCTATGATAGCTTCCTCTCTCTCTCTGTTTTAATTAGGATTTTCAAGTTCTAGATGTTTGTTTTCACCTTTCAGTGTCTCCCAAACACAACAGAGAACAGGCACTAATTGATCTGTTCACTACAGAATGCTGTCTTCTCTCTCTAGTCATTGCTCCCTCCCCTGCTCCGTTTCTGCCACCATGTTTTCAGTTAGAAAGTCCACAACTAATGAGTCCCTTCTAGAGATGAGTGCTGTCCTCAGGTTTTGCCTGAAGCTTCCTTCCCTGCTCTGTGGTGGCCCACTGATATCTGAACTGACAATCGGAGGAAACATGGTCAGACTTTCTTCCATGTGAGAAGGGGAAGGGGCAGACACTGCTCAGAAGACTCCCCTGGAGATCTGTCTTGTTGATCTCAGAGGCTGGGGCCTTTCTCTTTTGAACAGGCCAGTAGTGTGTTGCCTGGGGCATGGACTCCACTTAAGACACCTACTTCATAGCTCACAGCAGCCACAGTCAGCAGTTCTCAGTGCTGTCTTAGAGGGAGGGGTAGACAGACCCACATGGACCCTATGAAGGTCTGTGTTATTGATTTCAGAGCTCCGGTAGCAGAATAGTGGCTGGAGGAGCAGGCTTCACTTAAGGCACGCACTTCTTAGCTCAAAGCAGCCACAGTCAGCTGTTCTCAGTGCTGACTGGTGGGGCAGACAGACCTGAACAGACCCCCAAGGAGATATCAGGCCTGAGCTATGGGATTTTCCTTGTGCACAAGCAGTCAGTATTTTGGCTATGGCAGCAGGCTCCACTGCAAGCAGGTTTCTGTAGTGCTTCTGTAACTATAGTAGTTTGTAGCAACTGACAGTCACTGGAAGGGGGAGGGGAAGCATACTCTGAATGAACCCCCAGGGTGGACTGCCTTGTTGATTTCAGAGCAGAAGTGTGGAGCTTTTACCTTTGCCCAGGTAGGGAGAATGTTTACTGGGATGGCGGGCTCTTCTACTAGGACCTCTTCCTTAGTTCACATCAGTTGGTAGTTCATACACACGTGGCTGGGTGGGAGAGGCAGGGACAGTGTGAGAAGCAGTGTTACTACATATGTGACTGGTCATTAACTTGTATCCATCTGCAGTTCCTTCTGCTCTCCTCTGCTCACCAATTCAGAGTACCTCAAGGCTGAACACAGTTTGCTTGTTGTATTTCTTGATGTACATTTTTAGGGAGGGTCAAAACTTAAACCTATTTATCTGCCATCTTCCCAGAATTCCTGTTTGTATTTATACTTACTAAACTCAGTATTTTAATTTAAAATGACTACATATATATATATATATATATATATATATATTTGTTTTAATATCCAGCAGGGAATTTCTTTTCCAACACATTGTTTTGCATCCTCTTATTAATCAATTTCTCTAAGTGAAAATTAGGATGACTTGGTGAGGTTCCTTCACAATTCTAACTATATTGGATATAGCAGGCAAATATAAATTGATTTGTAGGTAATTAATTTCTTTACAGATATTTAAAATTTATACTAATTTAAAAATAACATAGATAATTTATAGTTATAGATTTTTATATAGATTTGTATATTATTTGAAAGCATATTCCCTTGGCCTTTTGATCCTGGGAAAGACATAATTGTTGAAAATCTAAACTCTTCCCCTCCGATGTGAAAATAGTTTTTGAATTTATTTATTTTGACCATTTGTTAAGATACTTCTGTCGGATGTGTATTTTGCAGATAGGGAGAGGGTATAATAAGGAATAATGGCCTCTCTTAATCTGTCATCTCAATGTATATGTTATGGTATGAAGATATGGATATATTGATCTGCAGAATTGTGGCCTATTCTGGAGCCAGGACTTCTGGGGAAAAGGCCACAAGATGCTGAGAAATTGTCATAAAGAGAACACTCAAAAGACATGGTAAGGCCAAATCTCCTGAGTATCTGTTAGAGGAAGAGAAACGTGGTGGGCCACATTTCTCAAACTGCAATTTAAATGTATATAATTTTTGGTCCCAATATGTGGCTGAAGACACCCAGAACAATATTAAATTATTATGGTGATACTGACTCTCAAGGGCATGAAACTAGGAATCACTATTAGCAATGATTTTCACTATTGAACAATAGTATCTATTTTTATCATGCCAAAGTATCCTTCCTCACTTTTAATTTTTCTAAAATTTTTTCAGTATGTTTTGTCATTCACTTGAAAATATTTTTAAATTGTAAAAATAATGCAAGCACAAGCAAAAAAAAATTAAGTAGTTTACAAAAGTAGAAGACTTAAATAATGACCTAAGTTTAGGTTAGAACCTAAACTCCAAGAAATCTGTGTGAAAGCCATTAATGGTGCTGGGTAAATATGGAGCTCAAGAGTATCTTTAATTCTGGTAAAATTGATTTCTTTCTCTTTTTATCCATGACTACTATTTTCTTATTTTCTTAGGACAGCTGCCTTCATGTTTTCAAAATGGCTGCTTTTGTTCTGAGCACCACTTGTGGACTTAACATACTGAGAAAGAAAATGTACTGTTTATTCCCATGTGTCCTTTATTCTCTGGGAATAAAGTTTCCCAGAAGCCCTGTAACAGCCCTGGGACCAAAGTGAAGAGGACTGAAATGCCTTCAATTCACCCAAACCAATTACAATTCTTAATTTTACATGCATCTACGAACTTCCCACTTCATCAAGTAAGGAAATTAATACTTCTACACATTCCTTGCCCTCTCCTCTTAAATGATACAGAAATATAGCTTCGCAATCATGGAATACTGCACCATAAAAAAAGATGCATTTATTCCAGGAAGGAAAGATCAAAGTCTTAAATGACCAGTTGCTAAGGCTTGATTAAATTCTGAAAGAATTAAAAGACATCCCTCCCTTCATTACCTGTATGGGTGGCAGTTATAGAAGTGCAGTTATATCTAAAAGCATCCATGATCTACCCTGGCTTCACTTGAATTCCTCAGCACTATTTTGCAGATTGAGTAGAACTATTCAGGGCCCTGACCATGCCCTCCTATATACCTTCAGGCAAAGTTCTCTACATGTTCTGCTAAAGACTATTCAGTCTTTAACAGTGGATTTACATATGGCTTCCTGTTGTCCAAATACCATTTACTGAATAGTTTATGTTCCTTCACCAATCTGAAATGCTGAATTTATTATACACTAAATTTCTGTATGACTTTGCATTGATTTCTAGACTTTCAAGTCTGTTATATAGCTGTTTGAATATTAAGACGCCAGTACCACTGTGCTAATTGCGACGATGTTTTAATGTATGGTTAGAGCTAGTCCCTCCTCATTAATTATCTTTTTTCCCAGATTACATTGGATATTTTTGTTTGTGGTTTTCCCTATAAACTTTACAGTAAATTGGTCTACTTCCAAAAAAAGATGTGACATATTTATTTGAATCATGTTAAGTGTATATGTTGACCTATAGCATATTGACATTACTATTTTATCCATTTTTATTGATTTTTGTGTCTTTCAGTAACACTTTAAATATTTCTTCATATGAATTTTATATACTTCTTGGTAATTTTCTTCCATCATATTTTTATGTTTTAATGGTATTGTAAATTTGATATTCTCTTCTATTGCATCTTCTAACTTGTTTTTTCTCATTTCTTTAAATTTATTCAATTATAATTTTGTCTTTTTTATGGTAGGCTCTGATATTGTCTAGAAACTACTTTTCATTTTAAACTTTCGTTAAATGAAACTAACATGACATACATACTTCAAAAATAAGCTACAACATAAACAAAATATTCTCATTGCATAATTTCCTTAACAAGAATTCTAAGCCACGAGTACAATATATGACACGGTAAGTGTTTGTCCACTCATTTGCTGAACTATTGCTATCTGTAATGTTTGGCCACCATAGTCAAGGATCTCTGAAACCTGGGAGGCTTTATTTTTCTTTGTTGTTTCAATCTTTTCTAGTAGTTGATTTATCTCTTTATTTAACATCTCAGATTTCTTTTTAAATCCTTCATCCAGCAGTTTTTGAACCTATAAAGAGGCAAGGATACACTTTTAAAATCTCTAACTATAAAGAGTAGGGATTTTGTTAATAACAGCTTCATCAGGTATAATAAGCACGTGTCTATTTTTCAACCATCATAAAGGGATCTTTGATGAAGCTGTCCAATTCACCATACATTTGGTCCTGGATAGTAAGAGTATCCATGATCTATACCAATCTAAGATTCCCTCAGAACTATCTCACTGAAAGTGAAGAGGGGTGAAAGTTAGGTCAGGCCTGAGAATGATTCCCATAACATGTTCTAGCCCAAATGATGCCCTTTCAGATGGATGTAGGTTGCTGGAACTTAATTTTCAGTTTCACCCAAGGCAGCATGCCACACACATCTAACAAATACAATGCAATCCCAATCCAAATACCAACAACATTCTTTAAAGAGATGGAAAAACTAATCATTAACTTTATATGGAAAGGGAAGCAGCCTGGATAAGTAAAGCACTATCGAAGAAGAAGACTAAAGTAGGAGTACTTGTACTACCCGACCTCAGAACATACTGTACAACTACTGTAGTTGTAACAGCCTGGTACTGGTACAACGACAGATACATTGACCAATGGAGCAGAATTAAGAACCCATCCACCTATGGTCACCTGATCTTTGCAAGGGCCCAAAGTCCGTTAAATGGGTAAAAGACAGTCGTTTTAACAAATGGTGCTGGCAAAATTGAGTGTCCATCTGCCAAACAATGAAACAGGACCTGTTCCTCATACCATACATAAAAACTAATTCAAAAAACAAAAGCTACAAAGATCATAGAAGAAAAAATAGGATCAACCCCAGAGGCCCTAATACATGGCATAAATAGTATACAAATCATAACTAACAATAAACAGGATACCAATCATAACTAACGACACACAAACTCCAGAAGAAAAGCCAGATAAGTGGGATCTTCTAAAAATTAAACCCTTATGCTCATCAAAAGACTTTACCAAAAGAGTAAAAAGAGAACCTACAGACAGGAAAAAATTGTTTGGTCATGACAAATCTGACAAAGGTCTAATCTCTAAAATATACAGGATAATCCAACTATTCTACAACAAAAAGACAAATAACCCATTTAAAAAATGGGCAAAGGAAACAAACAGACAATTCACCAAAGAAGACATTTGAGCGAGTAACAGACACATGAGGAAATGCTCAAGATCACTAGCCATTAGAGATGTGCAAATCAAAACCACAATGAGATATCATCTCACCCTGGCATTACTGGCATGAATCAAAAAAACAGAAAATAACAAATGTTGCAGAGGTTGCAGGGAGATTGAAACTCTTATGCACTGCTGGTGGGAGTGCAAAATGGTACAACCATTCTGGAAAATGATATGGCGCTTCCTTTGAAAGCTAGAAATAGAACTACCATACGATCCAGCAATCCCACTCTTAGGAATATATCCTAGAGAAATAAAAGCCATCACAGAATAGACATATACACACCCTTGTTCATTGCAGCATTGTTCACAATAGCAAAAAGATGGAAACAACCTAGATGCTCATCAACAGAAGAATGGATAAACAATGTTACGTACACACAATGGAGTACTACACAATGATAAAGAACAATGATGAATCTGCAAAGCATCTCACAACATGGATGAATCTGGAGGGCTTTTATGCTGAGTGAAATAAGTCAATCACAAAAGGACAAATATTTTATGAGACCGTTACAAAAAAGAGTCATGTAAAGATTTACACATAAAAAGATACAATCTTTGATGGTTACAAGGGATGGGGGAGAGGGGGTGGGGGAATGCTATATAGACAATAGATAAGTAGTAACTTTGGTGAAGGGTAAAACAGTACATAATACTGGGGAAGCCAGCACAACTTGTACAAGACAAGGTAATGGAAGCTCCATAGACCCATCCAAACTCTCTGAGGGACTGAATTAATGGGCTGAGGGCTGTGGGGACCATGGTCTTGGGGAACATCTAGCTCAACTGGCATAACATAGTTTATAAAGAAAATATTCTACATTCTACCTTGGTGAGTAGCGTCTGGGGTCTCAAAAGTCTGTGAGTGAAGTATCTAAGATACTCCACTGGTCTCACCCCTTTGGGAGCAAGGGAGAATGAAGAAAACTAAAGACACAAAGGAAAGATTAGTCCAAAGGACTAATGGACCACAACTACCATGGTCTCCACCAGACTGAGTCCAGTACAAGTAGATGGTGCCCGGCTACCACCACTGACTGCTCTGACAGGGATCATAATAGAGGGTCCCAGACAGAAATGGAGAAAAATGTAGAACAAAATTCTAACTCACAAAAAAACAAAAAAAACCAGACTTACTGGCCTGACAGAGACTGGAGAAATCCTAAGAGTATGGCTCCCGGACACCCTTTTAGCTCAGTAATGAAGTCACTCCTGAGGGTCACCCTTCAACCAAAGATTAGACAGGTCTATAAAACAAAATGAGATTAGAGGCGCATACTAGCCCAGGGGCAAGGACTAGAAGGCAGGAGGGGACAGGAAAGCTGGTAATAGGGAAGCCAAGGTCGAGAAGAGAGAGTGTTGACATGCTGTGGGGATGTTAACCCATGTCATAAAACAATATGTGTACTAACTGTTTAATGAGAAGCTAGATTGTTCTGTAAAACTTCATCTAAAGTACAATAAAAATAAATAAATAAAATAGAACACTTGAATATAGACATCCTACATAAGCTGGAAAGAACTAGTATTAGCCATTTTGAATCTGAAAGTCATATGGTCTACTATGCCAGAAAAACAAATTGAAAAAGATCAGTGTTCCTTTCATTACCAAAAAGAACATTTCATGATTTATCTTGAAGTACAACGCTGTCAGTGATAGATTAATATCCATACATTGACAAGGAAGACCAGTTAATATGACTATTATTCAAATTTACACACCAAGCACAAATGCCAAAGATGAAGACATTGACAATTTTTAAGAACTGCTACAACGTGTAATTGCTCAAAAGCACAATCAAGATACATTGACAATTACTGGTGATTGGAATGCAAAATTTGGAAACAAAGAAGTGACAGCAGTTGGAAGATATAGCCTTGGTGATAGAAACAGTACTGGAGATCAAATAATAGAATTCTGCAAGACCAATGACTTACTAATTTAAAATACTTTTTTTCAACAACACAGTAACTACTATACACATGGACCTCTCGAGATGGATTATACAGCAATCAAATTGACTACAACTGCACATCTGTGGAAAGAGATGATGGAGAAGCCAATATTATCAGTCAAGACTAAGCCATAGGCCAACTGTGGAACAGACCATTAACTGCTCATGTGCAAGTTCAAGCTGAAGCTAAAGAAAATCAAAGTAAGTTCACAAGAATCAAAGTACAACCGTGAATACATCCTGACTGAATTTAGAGACCATCTCAAGAATAGATTTGGCACATTGAACACTAACAACCAAAGACAAGACCAAAGATCTGTGATGATATCAACAGCATCATAACCGAAGAAAGTAAAAGATCATTAAAAGATCAGAAAAGATTAAAATGGTGTCAGGAGTGACTGAAACTTGCTTTAAGCACAAAGTAGCTAAAGCAAAATGAAGAAATGACGTAAAAGAGATGAACAGAAGTTTCCAAAGGGCAGCTTAAGAAGACAAAGTAAAGTATTATAATAAAATGTGCAAAAATCTGGAGTTAGAAAACCAGAAAAGGAGAACCATAGTTAGTATTTCTCAAGCTGAAAGAAGAGAAGAAAAAATTCATGTCTTGAATTTTATGGGCAAAAATTTGAATGACACATTAAGCGTCAAAAGAAGATGGAAGGCATACAGAGTCACTGTACCATAAAGAATTGGTCTATCTTTAATCATTTCAGGAGATAGCTTATGACCAAGAATCACTGGTACTGAAGGAAGAAGTTCAAGGCCCACTGAAGGCATTGGCAAAAGCAAAGCTCCAGGAATTGACAAATGTATACAATTTTTGGTCCCAATAGGTGGCTTAAGACCCCCAGAACCATATTAAATATTGTGGTGATACTGACTCTCAAGGGCATGACACTAGGAATCACCATTAACATGATTTTGGCTACTAGACAGTAGTGTCTATTCTTTACCATGCCAAGGTCACTGTTCTCACTTTTAACTTTTCTAAAATTTTACAGTAAGTTTTGTCATTAACTTGAAAATATTTTTAAATAGTAAAAATAATGTAAGCACAAGCAAAAAACAATAATGTAGTTTACAAAAGTAGAAGACTTAAAATGGCCTAAGTTTAGGATGTTTAGAATCTAACCTCTGTGAAATCTGGGTGAAAGCCATTAATGGCGCTGGGTAAATATGCAGCTCAAGAGTATCCTTAAGTTCCTGATTTCTTTCTCTTTTTATCTCTGACTACTATTTTCTTATTTTCTTTGGACAGCTGCCTTCATGTTTTCAAAATGGCTGCTTTTGTTCTGAGCACCACATGTGGACTCAACATGCTGAGAAAGAAAATCCACTGTTTATTTCTGTATGTCCTCTATTCTCTGTGAATAAAGATTCCCAGAAGCCCAGCAACAGCCCTCGGACCACAGTGAAAAGGACTGAAATGCCTTCAATTTACTCAAACCAATTACAATTCTTAATTTTATGTGTATTTATGAACTTCCCACTTTATCAAGTAAGGAAATTAATACTTCTACACATTCCTTGCCCTCTCCTCTTAAATGATACAGAAATTTAGCTTCGCAATTATGGAATACTGCACCATAAAAAAAGATGCATTTATTCCAGGAAGGAAAGATCAAAGTCTTAAATGACCAGTTGCTAAGGCTTGATTAAATTCTGAAAGAATTAAAAGACATCCCTCCCTTCATTACCTGTATGGGTGGCAGTTATAGAAGTGCAGTTATATCTAAAAGCATCCATGATCTACCCTGGCTTCACTTGAATTCCTCAGCACTATTTTGCAGATTGAGTAGAACTATTCAGGGCCCTGACCATGCCCTCCTATATACCTACAGGCAAAGTTCTCTACATGTTCTGCTAAAGACTATTCAGTCTTTAGCAGTGGATTTACATATGGCTTCCTGTTGTCCAAATATCATTTACTGAATAGTTTATGTTCCTTCACCAATCTGAAACACTAAATTTATTATACACTAAATTTCTGTATGACTTTGCATTGATTTCTAGACTTTCAAGTCTGTTATACAGCTGTTTGAATACTAAGATGCCAGTACCACTGTGCTAATTGTGGGGATGTTTTAATATATGGTTAGAGCTAGTCCCCCCTCATTATCTTTTTTTCCAAATTTCATTGGATATTTTTGTTTGTGGTTTTCCCTATAAACTTTACAGTAAATTAGTCTACTTCCACAAAAAAAAAAAAAGATGTGACATATTTATTTGAATTATGTTAAGTGTATATGTTATGTTAAGTGTTGACTTTTGGCATACTGACATTACTATTTTGTCCATTTTTATTAATTTTTGTGTCTTCCAGTAACATTTTAAATATTTCTTCATATGAATTTTACATACTTCTTGGTAATTATACTCCATCATATTTTTGTTTTGTTGGTGTTACAAATTTGATATTCTCTTCTATTACATCTTCTAACTTGTTTTTCTCATTTCTTTAAATTTATTCGATTATAATTTTGTCATTGTTTATGGTAAGCTTTGATATTGTCTAGAAATCACTTTTTATTTTTAAACTTTTGTTAAATGAAACTGACATGACATATATACTTCAGAAATGAGCCACAACATAAACAAAAGAGTCTTCATTGTATAATTTCCTTAACAAGAATTCTAAGCCCATTTAAAATGTTACATGGTAAGTCTTATTGTAGATATTATCAGAGGTAGTGCTGTCACTAATATTTCGTCAGCTATATCAAGAGCCTCTGAAACCCATACGTCTCTATTTTTCTTTGTTTTTTCAATCTTTTCTTGCAGTTGATTTATCTCTTTATTTTTCATCCAGATTTCTTTTTAAATCCTTCATTGGCATCTCTTTCTGAACCTACAAAGAGGCAAGGATACAATTTTAAAATCTCCAATTATAAAGAGTACAGGTTTTGTCAATAACAGCTCCATCAGCTATAAGCACATGTGTCTATTTTTCTACCACCATAGAGGGCTCTTTGATGAAGCTGTCAAATTATTCTCTGTATCTTTGGACCTGGATAGTGAGTGTATCCATGGTCTATACCAATCTAAGATTCTCTTGGAACTATCTCACTCTATGTGAGGAGGGGTCATAGTTAGGTCAGGCCTGAGAATGATTCCCGTAGTGTGTTCCAGCCCAAATGATACCCTTTCAAATGGAATGTAGGTTGAGGGGACTTAATTTTCAATTTCACCCAAGGGAGCATGCCACACACATTTAACAAATAATGGGAATTGCTGACCCTGTAGATAACACTTATTATCAAGCTCCATGTTGGGACAAGGAAAGAATTTTCCTCTGCGCTTCATAGGGTGACTCAGGCAGATTGGGAAACAAATGCAGCCAGTTTTATAGCTTTAGGACACTTGTACTTCATATGAGGCCAAATCAGGTACTTTCAAGACCAGATGGATCTATTTCAGGTTTCTTTGATGTGCCACCAAGAATCCTAGGACTATACGATAAGAGGCTCAAGACCATATTCAATTGGGGCACAATAAGGCCATCCTATAATCAACACAAATAGCAGCCCAAAGATCTGGGGAATGTTATTCATCCTCTCCAAAGCCTAACATGACAAAAGGTGCTGCAGTCTTGTGGATTTAATGACTTCAGCTGGATCCAAATGGATTTCAGGTTTTAGTGAATCATATGATGTTTGCATTTCTCTAGGCTTATGAATTTGTTTCAAATTTTGACTCTTCCCTTTCTGATGTACCAGAGCACTGCTCGTCATGCACTGCCCAGGCCCAGCACAGACTTACCTTCAGCAGATGCTTCAGTATCCTTTCCAGCTCTTTCAGAAAGCTTTCTACTTCCCTCTCTATCTTCCCTTTCAATTGCTTCATGTTTTCCTTGAAGCTCCTCTCTTGAGCTTTCATCTTTTCCTGTTTCTTCTGATGTTCTAGCATCTCCTGTTTCTTCTCAGCTGCCTCTATCTTGGCCTGCATTGCTGTCCCACAAAGGTTTTAAACAGGGAAGAAAAAAATAGTCAGGGTGGCACAGTGGTTAAAAGCTTGGCTGCTGACCAAAAGGTCAGCAGTTTAAATCCACCAGCCGCTCCTTGGAAACCCTACGGGGCAGTTTTACTCTGTCCTACGGTGTTGTTATGAGCCGGAATTGACTCTACAGCAATGGGTTTGGTTTTTTTGGTTTGTGCTCTGCTATTCTGATATCAGAGACACTAAATTGAAGGGAGTATTTGACATCTCTTAATTCTCCTAGTATCCACACCATCAAGAACTCTTTTCAGAATGTGATAGGACAGGCACTGCCTGTCTGGCTGGACGTACAAACCACAACTCCTCTCATTATTTTCAGATTGAGCAGAGCATATGTTCTGCAGAAGGAGAGAAATCTTATTGTTTTAGGAAGATCTTCCTGTCAGATCTGTCACAGGGCATTGCAGGAGCCTCTCCACCCTACTGTGACTGAATCTTACCCCCGTACCTGCTTTAGCCTTCTCTGAATCAGAGAGGGCTCTATCTGACTGCAAGATGGATTCCTCTACTGTTGCCTGACTTTGTAGGAAGCTCAGGAGAATCTCATTTGCCTGAGGAACAAAAAGGAGCAAAGACATGTCAGGCAGCCAAGATATAATCTCTTGTTGTAAATTATTGTTTGATAAAACCCTAAGCATGACCCTGTAGACTTTTCAAGCTATTTAGGATCCCTGTGTACTTCCTTTCTTTCTGTAACCACAGTATAAATTCCATACCCATTAGTGAGACATGAAAATCCTCTGTCTTAGCCTACTTCCTAACTGTCAAGCCTCCTCTCCTAGTGATGCTGCCCAGCACCTACCCAGGTTACAGTCAACCAGGTTTGTTTATAGTTCTACAAACACATAACCTCTATTGTTTTTATATATTTGCATACTCTTTGTCTTCTGCTTAGATGTTAACTACCCATTATGAGCCAGGATAACATCTATGGATACTTCATCTTGTACCTCCTCTCTCCTTTTTCAGAAATCTTTCCTAAGCTGCCTTCCCAAATTTTAATGGTCACCAAGTACTATGTACTGCCCTACCAGCTCTATCACCTGCTGGCTCTTGGACTTTAGACAACTTAATAATACAACAAAGCACCTAATACGATGACTGTTAAAGAAAGAGAGTGCTCTGTATGTGTTGACTATCATCATCATCATCATTACTATCATATTCTATACATGGCAGTATGATAACTCCTAGTATACTGTATTCAACTGACTATACATTTGTCTTTATTATTTTAGGTGATATCATAAATATCTTACAAACAAAATTGAGTCTTCCATCTTTATATCACCTGTATTTAGAACAAAAACTATCACATTGCATGATAATGAAAGAAATGTTCTCTTTCATTTGGATTCTTGATTCTAAATCCTTTCTTTGGGAAAAAATATTTTTGTCTTTTCAAGGATACCTAACTAATTGTGGGTATAATAACTAAAGATGGCAAGATATCCCTATGCTTTGCTTTGTCCCCCACAACTGGTACTGTAGTCTTAGATTTTCAGAAGGACAGGCACAGACTCTAATTCTCAACTTGGCTAGACTTCCTTCTGTCTTTTTATTCCTCATCTTAAGTCCTTTCCTGGGCACTTGTGCATAGTCCTGTTCAACTTTCATCTTTGCTTCTAAGTAGAGACCATGTCCTCCAGGAATAGAGAAAGTTCCCCTTGAAATACCTTCCATCAGGTTCTCAGAAAGCTGTTTAAGCACAGCCTGGCAGTATTTGTCAGATTCCTCTTCATTCTGCATCATGAAATCCTCCTTCTTTTTCTCTATGGTTTCCTATAGGGAAATACAATGGAAAGATGCCATTAGACAGGATGATCCAACTGTGGACTTCTTAAAAAAAACAGTGGGGCAGGATATACAAAAGACCAGGAGCAGGAGGCATGTGCTACTCTCAGTTTTGGCTAATTCTCTGTGTGATCTTTGGAACATCCTTAACTCCTTTGGGGTCTGGTTCATCATATGTAAAACGGTGGGTGTGAATGACATGAATGCCATGATTTTTTTAAGCTATAGTATGATTCCACCACTTATCTCACAGTTTGTAGTACTATGGTGGCTTGCATGTTGCTGTGATGCCAGGAACTAAGTAAGTGGTATTTCAAATACCAACATAAAGAGAGTAAAACAGCTGAACAGAAGATTTCAAAAGCGGTTCTTGAAGACAAAATAACATATTATAATGAAATGTGCAAGACTTGGAGTTAGAAAGCCAAAGGGAAGAACACACTCAGCATTCCTCAAACTGAAAGAACTAACAAAAAATTCAAGCCAAAAGTTGCAACATTGAAAAGTTCTATGGGCAAAATGTTGAACGACTCATAAAGCATCAAAAGAACATGGAAGGCATACACAGAGTCACTGTACCAAAAAGAATTGGTCGACAGTCAACCGTTTCAGGAGGTAGTATATGATCAAGAACCGATGGTACTGTGAGAAGAAGTCCAAGCTGCACTGAAGGCATTGGCGTAAAATAAACCTCCAGAAATTGACAGAATACCAATAGAGATGTTTCAACAAATGGATGCAATGGTGGAAGCACTCACTTGTGGATACGAAGAAATTTGAAAGACAGTTACCTGGCCAATGTACTGGAAGAAATCCATATTTATGCCTGTCCCAATGAAAGATCGTCAAGTAGAATGTGGAAATTATTGAACAATATAATTAATATCACACACAAGTAAAACTTTGCTGAAGATCATTCAAAAGCAGTTGCAGCAGTACATAGACAGGGAACTGCCAGAAATTTAAGCCAGATTCAGAATATGATGTGGAACCAGGGATATCATTGCTGATGTCAGATGAATCCCGGCTGAAAGCAGAGAATCCCAGAAAGATTTTTACCTGTGTTTTATTGACTATGCAAAGGTATTTGACTGTGTGAATCATAACAAATTATGGATAACATTACGAAGAATGGGAATTCCAGAACACTTAACTGTGCTCATGAGGAACCTGAACATAGATCAAGAGGCAGTTGTTTGAAGAGAACATGGGGTTATTGCAAGGTTTAAAGTCAGAAAAGGTGCGTGTCAGGGTTGAATCCTTTCACGATATTTCTTCAATCTGTACGCAGAGCAATAATCTGAGGAGCTGGACTATATGAAGAAGAAAGTGGTATCAGGATTGGAGGAAGACTTATTAATAACCTGTGCCATGCAGTTGACACAACCTTGCTTGCTGAAAGTGAAGAGGACTTGAAGTACTTACTGTTGAAGATCAAAGACTACAGCCTTCAGTATGGATTGCACATCAACAAAAAGAAAACAAAAATCATCACAACTGGACCAATAAGTGACATCATGATAAACGGAGAAAAGATTAAGTTGTCAAGGATTTAATTTTACTTGAATCCACAATCAACACCCATGGAAGGAGCTGTCCAGAATTCATACGTCATATTGCATTGGGAAAATCTTCTGCAAAAGACCTCCTTAAAGTGTTAAAAAGCAAAGATGTCACTTTGAGGACTAAGGTGAGGCTGAAGCAAGCTGTAGCATTTTCAATTGCCTCATCTGCATATGAAAGCTGGACAATGAATGAGGAAGACCAAAGAATTGATGCCTTTGAATTGTGGTGTTGGCGAAGAATATTGAAGATACCATGGACTGCCAGAAGAATGAACAAATTTGTCTTGGAAGAATTACAGCTAGAATGCTCCTTAGAGTGAGGAATAGAGAGATTTTGTCTTACATACTTTGGAGATGTCATCAGGAGGGGTCAGTCCCTGGAGAAGGACATCATGCTTGGTAAATTAGATGGTCAGTGAAGAAGAGGAAGACCCTCAACGAGATGGATTGACATAGTGGCTGCAATAATGGACTCAAGGATAGCAACGATTTTGAGGATGGCATAGGACCACAGTGTTTTGTCGTTTTATACATAGGGTTGCTATGAGTCAGAACCAACTCGATGGCACCTAACAACAACAACATCATGAATATCACATGCAAGTAAAATTATGCTGAAGATGACTGAAAAACATTTGCAGCAGTACATTGATAGGGAACTGCCAGAAATTCAAGGTGGATTCAGAAGAGGACATAGAAGGAGGGATATCATGGCTGATGTCAGATAGATCTTGGCTTAAAGCAGAGAATACTAGAAAAATGTTTAATTGACTATGCAAAGGAATTCGACTGTGTGGATCATAAGAAATTGTGGATAACATTGTCAAGAGTGGGAAATCCAGAACCCTTCATTGTGCTCACGTGGAACCTGTACATAGACCAAGATGCAGTTGTTAGAACAGAACAAGGGGATACTGCATGGTTTAAAATCAAGAAAGGTGTGTGTCAGAGTTGTGTCCTTTCACCATACTACTTCAATCTGTATGCTGAGTAAATAATCCAAGAAGCTGGAATGCCTGAAGAAGAATATGGTATCAGGATTGGAGGAAGACTCATTAACAACCTGTGATATGCATATGAGACAATCTTCCTTGCTGAAAGTGAAGAGGACTAGAAGTACTTACTGATGAAGATCAATCAATCAATCCTTCATTATGGGTTACACTTCAACGTAAAGAGAATGAAAATCCTCACAACTGAACCCATAAACACCATGATAAATGGAAAAAATATTGATGTTGTCAAGGATATCATTTTACTTGGATACACAGTCAACACCCATGGAATCAGCAGTCCAGAAATCAAAGAACGTATTGCATTGGGCAAATCTGCTGTAGAACACTTCTTTAAAGTGTTAAAAAGGAAAAATTTCACCTTTAGGGTTAAGGTGTGCCTGACACAAGCCATGGCATTTTTATCACCTTATAGGCATGCAAAAGTGGAAAAATGAATAAAGAAGACCAAAATAAAGTAGAGAGAATATTGAATAAACCATGGCCTGCCAGTAGAATGAACAAATCTGTCTTGGAAGAATTATAGCCAGAAGCCTCCTTAGAAATGAGAATGGCCAGAATTTGTCTAATGTACTTGGACATGTTATCAGGAGGGAACGGTCCCTGGAGAATGACATCATGCTTGGTAAAGTAGAGGGTAGCCAAAGAGAGGAAGATCTTCAATGAGTTGGACTGACACATTAGCTGCGACAATGGGCTCAACCATAGTCACGATTGTGAGAATTGTTCAGAACACAGCAGTGTTTCATTCTGTTGTACATAGAGTCGGTATGAGTCAGAACTGACTCACCAGTGCCTAACAACAACATAGTATGATTAACAGTGACCTTATCATCAAAAATGAGCAAGAGAGAGCTGACTGTGGTGGAAGTAGAGTTTCCTAAGGGACCAGGGTTGCTATGGATGAAAATGTGTATATATATATATATATATATATATATATATATATATATATAGAAACTCACCCAGTAATCATGTAAGTGTACTCTGAACAGAGTTTGGAACCCTTCATGATTTCTTTCAGTGATGGTTTCAGAGGAACAGAAACATTTTGCTTCCATGTGTAAATTAAAATGCAGCTGGTTTTACTTAAAATGAACTAAGAAATTTGTGCCTCTTTAGGGTAGTGAAACACAGACTGAAAGAATTTCAGGGAAAGCTCCTATGGTAAGCAGAAATAAGCTTTTTATCAAATTTCTTTGTGCTGTTGTTCACGTCCTACATAGCCCCTCAGCCTGTGAATTGGGTGGATTTTACTCCTGTCATTAGGTTATGTTGTATAGTACATTTTGACTTTAAGAAGTGCAGACTACTCAGAGGGGTATTTCCTAATCACACGACCCTTTGAAAGCAGAAAGTTTTCTCCAGCTGGTGGCAAAAGAAGAAGTTAGAGATAGTAGAAATAAGATACGGATTTGAAGTACCATTGCTGGCTTTACTGCGGAGGAAGGTACATGGAAAGGTCCCAAAGTAGCCTCTAGGACCCAAGGGTGCCTCCCTGGTTAATGGTCATCCAGAGAATGGGGACATCAGTTCTACAACCGGACAGCTCTTGATTCAGCTAACAATCTGGATGAGCTTAGAGGCTCTTCAGAGCCTCCAGATAAGAATACAGCTCCACTGACAACTCATTTTCAACTCGTGAGACACTGAGCAGAAAACTGAGCCAGCTTGTATGGCTTCTATACAGAACCCTAAGCTAATAATGTGTGTTGCTTTACAGCTATGTTTGTGATAATTTGTTTGTAGTAATTGAAACTATTAAAGTGCCCATCTTTAGGGAAAAGGGTGAGCTGCAGTCCTGCAGAGCCCTGTCACTCACAAGAATCCCGGCTCCTCCTACCATGAGAAGGAGATGAGTCATGGGGCAAAAAGGGGGACCCTAGGCATCATTCCAGAAAGACAGGCATTAGGAAGGATAAATACTAAGACACAGTACCGTGAGATTCTTCTGGAATTCCCTCTTGTCATCCTTGAAGGAGTGCTCCATGAAGAGTGCAATGGCTTCTCTCTCACAGGCTGTGAGTATGTCCAGCAGCTCCTGAAGCGTGTCTGTGGGAAACTTCACTCACTGGGCCATCTCCTTGCTGTAGTAGTCAGCTGCCTTCTGCACAGCCTTCGAGTTCTCACACTGGAGTTGTCACTGCATTCTCCAAACAAGGCACTGCTCCATTGTTGATGGCTTCCACATAGGTCTCCGCCAGAGTCGCCAGCCCTGAATGAGTCAGAAAATATACGTATAAAATCAAGTGCTCACCCAATGGTTTACAAGCTTTAGGAATTTATGTTCTAAAAATCACAAAAGAACTGATGACAATGGATTTTCATCTTTCATGAATTTATTTCCATCTAGAAACATCATTGTTTTCCTGTCCACTCTTTCATTTTTGTTTCCCAATCGTCATATTATAATTAAAATTACTGATCACAGCCGATACGCTCGGGGTACTTCAAAAATATATTTTCCCATCAAATAAAATAAAAATGTGTAGATTATATAGGTGAAGTCAAGTACATAAATAAGACCAGCTACATAATTTGTATGTCTCAGTACAAAATGAAAATGTGGGACCCTTGGTGAAAAAAAAATCATCAAGAATTTGATGACAGTGACACAAAGTATCTCACTAAACATAAGTGCTTCTGACTTTGGGCTCTTCTAAAAATGGGGTACTATGTGACTTCATAGGTCACAGGGCCATGAAGACAGCCTAGTACATAAGATTATATTTAATTTTATTTCTCGAAGTCTCAAGTGATGTGCAGGGATTCGTGGCCTGGTATTTATTTTCTGACTGGCGTAAATTCACAATATATATTTTTCTACCCTTACTTATCACATAGGTCTTCTCCTTACAATGCAGATATTCTCTCTTCAGTAACATTATGTCTTTTTATAATTGGTGGATTTGGATCTGCAGATATATTCTTGTTGTTAGGTGCCCTCAAGTCTGTTCCGACTCATAGCGACCCTACAGGACAGAGTAGAACTGCCCCATAGTGTTTCCAAAGAGCTACTGGTGGATTTGAACTGCCAACCTTTTTGGTTAGCAGCCGAGCTCTTAACCACTATGCCACCAGGGCTCATCTACTAGGCTTCATGAAACACACATTCATGGAGACTTTAGTTAAGAAACATGCATTTCTGCGTGTGGCATGAACATCTGCTTCTCCGCATCAACACACAGATGCAAACAACATTACTGACAAACCCACAGAACAATCACAACTTTGCACACGCTAATCAACAGTGACATGCTTTGTGACATAAGTGACTCATGGTTTCCAGTAATGATGATTCCCTCCCTCACGGTCTTGGTCTTTGCATGGTTAAAATATAGGAACAAAATTTTTAAAATTTCACCTGGAAATTACAAGCCAGCTTTTCTTCTGGCACTCCCTCAATCTGGTGTAAGAGATTATTGTCACGTGTAGGCTGGTCAAAGACAAAGCATTTCTGTTGGGGGAAGAAATGCCTTGTACACTCTCTAGGCAGGTTGGAATTCTGAATTTTGGGATTCCGAGCTGCAGAAGTGGAAAAAGAGCAACTATTGATGGGACGGAGTTCAGGCAAGGATCCTGTCAACTTTTATTTCCAGGGATCTTTGCATCATTGCAGCTCCTGTGCCTGAAAATCTCCGTTTATTCAATCATGTGGTACCTCATGACAAAGTAACATTGTGCCAATCTATCAAAGGTAGCAAAAATCCATTTCTGTACAGGGCAAAGAGATGAGGAATTACTTCTGGAGAGGCAGGGAAAGCACTGATCTCAAGTAAGGAAACTTATGTGTGGTTTCCTCTGCACTTGTATGGATTCTGGGGGATTAGTACTTACTAAATGTTTTTTGAATGATTGACTAATGGAAAAACTGGTCAGCAGTACTTTTCTGATCCTAGTGTCTCCATGTCAGAAATTAAATATGGGCCTTAAAGTAATACTAGAAATAAGGGTAAGATATTGCTTTTGAAACATCAGGGATAAGAGAGATGATAAGCAAGTCAGTAACAAAAAAAATTTTTTAGAAGTCATACTCCCCAGAATGCAAATACAATAAATATGTTTAGGAATTCTTTTAGCAAAAACCTCTGAAAACTAAGCTTAAACTAATGTAGTTTGGAAACATCACTGATTCTCTATATCAGACTGAATCAGACTTGACTGTGCCCTATAGAGTGATTTTGTGGCAAATATCATCTGTTCAATAAATATTTGTTGCTAGAATGAATAAATGAATGCCTAAATTAAAATAGATATTCCTTCCAGATGCCACAATTGTCCACTCTTAAGTAATCTGTGTAGTTAATTTATAATATTAAAATAATAACATAATGTGTAAAGTTTGTAAGAATGAAGAGAGTGAAGTCATGTTGTTGTTGTTGTTAGGTGCCGTCGAGTCAGTTCCAACTCATAGCAACCCCATGCGCAACAGAGTGAAGCACTGCCCAGTCCTGCACCATCCTCACAATTGTTGCTATGCTTGAGCCCATTGTTACAGCCACTGTGTCAATCCGTCTCACTGAGCGTCTTCCTCTTTTTCACCCACCCAGTACATTACCAAGCATGATGTCCCTCTCCAAGGACCGATCTCTACTGATAACATGTCCAAAGTATGTGAAACGTAGTCTCACCATCCTTGCTTCGAAGGAGCATTCTGATTGTACTTCTTCCAAGACATTTGTTCATGCTTTTGGCAGTCCATAGTATATTCAATATTCTTTGCCAACACCACAGTTCAATTCTTCTTTGGTCTTCCTTATTCATTGCCCAACTTTCACGTGCATATGAGGCAATTGATAACACCATGGCTTGGGGCAGGCGCACCTTAGTCCTCAAGGTGACATTTTTGCTTTTCAGCACTTTAAAGAGGTCTTTTGCAGCAGATTTGTCCAATGTAATGCATCTTTTCATTTCTTAACTGCTGCTTCCATGAGTGTTGCTTGTGGATCCAAATAAAATGAAATTCCTGACAACCTCAATCTTTTCTCTGTTTATCATACTGTTGCTTATTGGTCCAGTTGTGAGGATTTTTGTTTTATTTATGTTGAGGTGGAATCCATAGAGAAGGCTGTGGTCTTTGATCTTCATCAGTAAGTGCTTCAAGTCCTCTTCACTTTCAGCAAGCAAGGTTGTGTCATCTGCATAATGCAGGTTGTTAATGAGTCTTCCTCCAATTCTGATGCCCTGTTCTTTTTTATATAGTCCAGGTTCTCGGATTATTTGCTCAGCATACAGACTGAATAGGTATGGTGAAAGGATACAACCCTGACACACACCTTTCCTGACTTTAAACCATGCAATATTCCCTTGTTCTATTCAAAAGACTGCCTCTCGATCAGTGTACAGATTCCTCATGAGCACAATTAAGTGTTCTGGAATTCCCATTCTTCGCAATGTCATCCATAATTTGTTATGATCCACACAGTCGAATGCCTTAGCATAGCCAATGAAACATGGGTAAACATCTTTCTGGTATTCTCTGCTTTCAACCAGGATCCATCTGAAATCAGCAATGACATGCCTCATTCCATGTCCTCTTCTAAATCTGGCTTGAATTTCTGGTAGTTTCCTGTCGATATACTGCTGCAGCTGCCTTTGAATAATCTTCAGCAAAATTTTCTTGCAAGTGCTATTAATGATATTGTTAAATAATTTCTGCATTCAGTTGGATCACCTTTCCTGGGAATAGGCACAAATATGGATCTCTTCCAGTTGGTTGGCTACATAGCTATCTTCCAAATAACTTGGAATAGAGGAGTGAGCACTTCTAGTGACTCATCTGTTTGTGAAACATCTCAACTGGTATTCCGTCAATTCCTGGAGCCTTGTTTTTCACCATTGCTTCCAGTGCAGCTTGGACTTCTTCCTTCAGTAATTGTTTCCAGATCATCCGTTACCTCCTGAAATGGTTGAATGCCGATCAATTCTTTTTGGTATAGTGAATCTGTGTATTCCTTCCATATTCTTTTGATGCATCCTGCGTGGTTTAATATTTTCTGCGTAGAATCCTTCAGTATTGCAACCCGAGGCTTGAATTTTTTCTTCAGTTCTTTCAACTAGAGAAATGCTGAGTGTGTTCTTCCCTTTTGGTTTTCTATCTCCGGGTTTTTGCACATGTCATCATAATACCTTACTTTGTCTTCTTGAGCTGCCCTTTGAAATCTTCCATTCAACTCTTTTACTTCACCATTTTTTCCTTTTGCTTTAGCTAGTCGATGTTCCAGAGCAAGTTTCGGAGTCTCTTCTGACACCCATTTAGGTCTTTTCTTTCTTTCCTGTCTTTTTAATGACCTCTTGCTTTCTTCATGTACGATGTCCTTGATGTCATTCCATAACTCATCTGGTCTTCGGTCATTAGTGTTCAGCGCATCAAATCTATTTTTGATATAGTCTCTAAATTTAGATGGGATATACTCAAGTTCATATTTTGGCTCTCGTGGACTTATTCTAATTTTCTTCAGTTTCAGCTTGAACTTGCATGTGAGTAATTGATGGTCTGATCTGTAGTTGGCCTCTGGCCTTGTTTTGACTGATGATATTAAGCATTTCCATTGTCTCTTTCCACAGATATAGTCGATTAGATTCCTGTGCATTCCATCTGGTGAGGTCCATGTGTATAGTGGCCATTTATGTTGGTGAAAAAAGGTATTTGCAATGAAGAAGTCATTGGTCTTGCAAAATTCAATCATGCGGATCTCCAGCATTGTTTCTATCACCAAGGCCATATTTTCCAACTACGGATCCTTCTTCTTTGTTTCCAACTTTTGCATTCCAAGCACCAGTAATTATCAATGCATCCTGATTGCATGTTTGATCAATTTCAGATTGCAGAAGAAGGTAAAAATCTTCAGTTTCTTCATCTTTGGCCTTAGTGGTTGGTGTGTAAAATTGAATAATAGTCGTATTAACTGGTCTTCCTTGTAGACGTATGGCTATTATCCTATCACTGACAGTGTTGTACTTCAGGATAGATCTTGAAATGTTTTTTTTGACAATGAATGCAACACTATTCCTCTTGAAGTTGTCATTCCCAGCAAAGTAGACCATATGATTGTCTGATTCAAAATGGCCAGTACCAGTCCATTTCAGCTCACTAATGCCTAGGATATCGATGTTTATGGGTTCCATTTCATTTTTGACAATTTCCAATTTTCCTAGATTCATACTTTGTACATTCCAAGTTCCGATTATTACTGGATGTTTGCAGCTGTTTCTTCTCATTTTGAGTCATGCCACATCAGCAAATGAAGCTTCCAAAAGCTTGACTCCATCCACGTCATTAAGGTCAACTGTACTTTGAGGAAGCAGCTCTTCCTCAGTAGTATTTTAAGTGCCTATCAATCTGAGGGGCTCATCTTCCTGCACTATATCAGACAGTGTTTCGCTGCTATTCATAAGGTTTTCACTGGCTAATTCTTTTCAGAAGTAGACTGCTGGATCCTTCCTCCTAGTCTGTCTTAGTCTGGAGGCTCAGGTGAAACCTGTCTACCATGGATGACCCTGATTTTTTTTGTTGTTTTTGTAGTTTTAAAATTTATTTTATTTTATTTTATTGTACTTCAGGTGAAGGCTTACAGAACAAATAGTTTCTCATGAAACGGTAGTACACATGTTGTTTTATGACATTGGTTAACAACCCCACAACGTATTAATCCTCTAAATTCTCAACCATTTTTTTTTTTTTTTGGTGAAAATACACATAGCCAAAGATACACCGTTTCAAAAATTCCTACATACACAGTTCAGTGACATTGACTATGCTCTTCCAATTGTGCTGTTATTCTCACTTAAGATGAAGGCTTACAGAACAAAGTAGTTTCTCATTTAACAGTTACTATAAATGTTGCCCTATGACAATGGTTAACAATCTCACAACACATCAACAATATCCTTACTCAACCTTGTGTTCCTAACACCAGCTTCCTTGTCCCCTTCTGCCTTCTGGCCCTTGTCACTGGACTCCTGTACCTTGTTAGTCTCATTTGGTTTTATGGGGCTGTCCACTCCCAGGCTGAACAGTGAACCTCAGAGGTAACTTCACCACTGAGCTAAAAGGGTGTCTGGGAGCCATACTCTTGAGGTTTCTCCAGTCTCCTTTAGGCCAGTAAATCTGGTCTCTTTTTTTTGTGAGTTAGAATTATGCTCTAGGATGACCCTGATTTTTGAATACCAATGGCATAACTTCCAGCATCACAGCAACACACAAGCCCCCATGGTACAACAAACTGACAGACTCACGAGGGGTGAAGTCATGAGAAAGGTAAAATGATGCATTTGAATGTCTTACTGGGGGTATGTTGAATTTTTTTTACTGGAACATTTATGGTATAAATATCCTTTCTCTGAAAGATACAGCATTATGATTTGGTGTTCATTAACTTCCAATATGATGATCTATTTTTTTCTCAATATAAAAGAAATGGAACACTTAAAAAGGAACTGATCGTAATCTGGAAAATATTTTTTTCATGATGTAGTATCAATTGATCTAAAATAATATAATAATAATCCAGCACTGGGCCTGAAATTTCCTCAGTAAGCTTAAATGCCAGCAACTAGAGTTTTTCAATTGTAGGTAGTCCCTCACTTATGACAGGGTTCTATTCCCATGACTCCATTGTAAGTAGGTTCCAACGTAAGTCAAATAACAATTTTTTATTTTTTTTATTTTTCATAGCTTGCTATACAGTAGTGTTTTGAACAGTAAATCATAACACTGAATATTTGTGAGTGAATATCTGACAATGAAAACATTAGCAACTTAAGCACTACAAAATTGTATGTAGTACGTATCACTAATGATAAGATGTGCCAAAAAAAAAAAAAGAAAACCACGTTTGCAAGCGAGGTTTGTTGTAACTCTGATAAGTCTTAAGTCAGGGACTACCTGTAGTAGTAATCCATACAAATCAATCATCAATCAATATTCCAAAATTGCCAATCACCATTTGCATAGGTCTCAACTGAGTTTCAGTAAAAATTAAAGTTAAGTGCTGATGACATGACTTAGATGATTCCATTACCTAATGAACTTTTCACCACCAGATCATGCTTTGATACCTGGAATCGGCTCCAAGGCATCCTCCAGGTACTCATCTTCAGTGATGGAGCTTCCATCTATCTCCAACTCCAAGGTGAAATCCCTTACAGTCCAAAGTCTGGAAGGAAACTCACAAACTCAGTGGAATCCTCTACTTCAGCAGATCTGGAGGAAGATTTTGCTGTGATTAGCTCTGTTAGGTCAGTCACATACCTAGGAATTTAGTTAAGGAAGGAGTTGCAGCCTACATAACAACTTCCAGATTATTTACAAATACATTTCATAAACATTAACTTCTGCCCTATATCCCCACCTATTCAATCATAACAGTGGGTCACAGAAAAGAAGAAACAGTCTCAGTTGCCATTCCCATAAACGCAATAAAACATGGTGGTTCAGTTTCTGGAAGGATACTGCGGCTGTTTCAGGGCCTGGTGGTCAAGGGTCTTCATGCTGTTGTAGACAAAGGTGCTACTCAGGAGCACGGCCAGTGCGAAGATTCATGAGTCATTCTCAGGGTCTGCCTAGAAAGTAAATTAGAGTAAGGGACATGGAGTCTACTCTTCATTCATTTATTCAGTTGTTTATTCACTAGCCCTGGTAGTGCAGTGGTTAAAGCTTTCATCTATTTACTGAAACGCCAGTGGTTGAAACCACCAGACTCCAGTGGAGAAAGATGTGGCAGTCGGCTTCCTTTGAGATTTACAGCCTTGGAAACCCTATGGGGTCACTGTGAGTCAAAATCAACTGGATGGTAGTGGGTTTGGATTTTTCTTTTTATTGCTACATAATATGTCTAAGAACACAAATTTTGAAAACAATGTTGAATTCGAATCTCATTTTTGATATTTACATTGACCCCTCTCAGGGTCTCGGGTTTTTTCAGTAATTAAAAGAAGTGAATGACACTGCCAATATGCATAATATATGTAATACAAGTCCTAGAACTAGATTTGCAGTAATAAGTGAGCAACTATTCCTTGTATAAATTTTATCTATCATGAGCTATATTAGAAATATACTATTATTTCATTAAATTCAATAAGTATTCATTAAGCATCTACAAAATGCCTGGCACTGCATTTGGTTGTGTGGATGCAAAGTTCCATAAGATAATCTCTGCCCTCAAGAAGATGACACTATGGATGGGCAGATACATATGAAAACATAACTGCAATTAAAATAATAATCTCAAGAGTGGAAGCAAAAGCTATAATCTAAAAGAAAAAGTGGTAAGTGAAATAACTGAAACAAGTACCCAGTATGTTCAGAGACTGCAAGAAGAGACTGTCTTACTGTGCAATGATGGCAGTAGGTTGAAAACAGCTGAACTTTAAAGAGTTGAGAGAATGTCAAAGGAATCATGCTTGGAAGGACTAACACAAGCTAAGTCAGAAATATTAGAAGGTGTAATTCTATAAATGTATTTTAAAGTTATTTTCTTTAACTGAAGCTGTTGGTAGGTGGGTAGGAGTGGAAGATGAGGTTGGAAATGAGACCTGAGGTAAGACAAGAAGGTCCTTGAAGGCCAGGCTAATAGAATTAGATACTACCCAAGTCATACCACAATTTCTAAAGTCATGTACAGTATTTCTGCTGCAATTAGTCATTTAATGTTTGGTATGTTTTGGTTCCTTGAATAAAGATAATTTAGATGAAATGAAGTAAGTTTAGAGTACATCTTAATTGTATTTTGGTGATGAGTGAGGTGATTACTGAGAACTTTAAAACAGAATTTTTAAATTCAGAATTTGTAAACTTCTCACCTACCCCTTCCCCCCCCCTTTTTTTTTCAGTAATGGAAACCAAATATCTACTGCTGCTACTGTCTCTTTAGACTCAGACTAATACAGAATAAGAAGAAACTATTGATTGCACCAGATACTATAAAGACAAAATACCTAAAATAATCATATTTACAATGTTTTTCATGGTGAAGCTCATGCTTTTATAGAAGTCAGTTAAGAATTCAAATCAAAATCCCAGAAGCCAAGACTAAAACCTTCATGCATGTTCCTGGTGTAGCTGATGCTATTCTGAAGGTGATTTAAGTAAATTGCTTCACTGATACCTTATTTATATGTCTTCTACTTTCAACCCCATTATCCTCACACTTTAACTGGTAGCTCCCGTTGACTTCTTGGCTTGCAATTTAAATGTTATTTCTCCCGGAAGCTTTCTCTAACCTGTTTGATTGAGCTAGGTGCCCACTTTTGTGCATCCATGGCACCTTGTTCTGATCACACTGTGTACCTGTTGTCTCCCAAATAGGCCCTAGGCCTTTACCTTGTTCACTGCTGTGTCTGTAATACTAAGCACAGAGCGCTGGAATTCAGCTGTTTATTAAGTATTTGATCAACGGCATCATTCAATTTTATGTTAAAAATAAGATTTATCCCTAATATACCAAAATTTTTGAGCTTAAGAAAGAAATAAGTTCAAGGAAACAGAATTTAACCTCATTATCTATAATTTGGTTGGAGCTTTGATTGTGCAATGGTTAAGCACTTGGCTGCTAATCAAAAGGTTGGCGGTTCAAACTCACCCACCTGCTTTGTGAGAGATAGACCTGGTGATCTGCTGTCATAAAGATTACAGCCTAGAAAACCCTATGGGGCAATTCTACTCTGTCACTTTGGGTCACCAAGAGTCAAACATTGACTTGATGGCCCCTAACAACAACATCTATAATTTGGATTTTCGATTTGCAGGAATATATCACAAAAGTTAATTAAGATGGTTAATTAAGTGGTAAGTCGATAATCAAGTGCAAAGAAGATTTTTCCAAGACACTCTGCCTTACCTTTTTCACATTGCCCAGGCCTTCAATATCCAGAAGGACCAGGGTGTAATTGGGCTTGGAGGGGTGAGGTATGCACCACATCCAGATGCCTTTGGTTACAGATCTGACTATGGAGCCCAGACGGAAGCCTGCAATGTTAGTGGAGAAAACAACATATGGTGACAGCAGATAGTCCAGACTGCTCAGGGACTACATTAATTAAACTTGTCAAGACTGCAGTTGCGTGCCATGCAGAGAAGTTGCTTCCATTTCAGCAAGGATAGCCATCAAACCATTATACATATTAAGCATTTTCTCAAGAAACACTTTGTGTGCCCTATTTATTTCATTCTCTTAAAGGCTCAAACTATATCACATTACATAATTAATATAATCTCTATTGATGTGTGTATTTTTATCCGACATTCAAGATGAACAAAACAGCATGAAATTTATAAGAAGAATCAGAGAGACAGCTGAGATGAGAGCTCTATATTGCCTGTTCATCTTCACACAGTGCTTCCATTTCCTTATTTCTACGCCCTTCTGACCCTTTGTTGCACTTGGGTAACTTGTTGCTATGATGCTGGGAGTTATGCCACTGGTATTTCGAATACTAAAAGGGTCATCCATGGTGGACAGGTTTCAGGGAGCTTCCAGACTAAGACAGACTAGAAGGAAAGGCCTGGTAATCTACTTCTGAAAATTAGCAAATAAAAAAATTATGAATGGCAACAGAACATTGTCCAACTTGCTTGCTTCAGACATGACATCAGGAGAGATCAGTTGCTTGAAGAGGACATCATGCTTGGTGAAGTAAAGTGACAAAAGGGTGAAGGAGACCCTCAGTGAGATGGGTTGGTGCAATGTTTTGTTCTGTTGTACATAAAATATACACGAGTTGAAGCTGACTGGATGGAAACTATTTCTCTCTCTCTCTCTCCATATCTATCTGTCTATCTCTTCCATTATTTGGGTTTCAGATTAAGAGAAAACTTCTTAAATGGAGAAGACACCAAAATGGGAAGAACTGCAGTGAGGGTTTCTCTAGTCCAGTTCTTCTGAAACAGGCTTCCAGTAGCAGAGTAGTGAGAACAAAACCCTGAAATATAGTTGAGGAATCCATAATTTGGGCCCCTATGCATGTATGTAAGAGTTCTGATTTGTTAAACAACTGAAATCAATTAGTGTTAAAAATGGATAATAACAAAGTCAAATAAAATATTTAGGAAAATCATGGTGGTATTGGAATACAAGAGTAATTAGTCATTGAGATCCTGGAGTAGTTAGGAGGATTCTAGTATTTTAGAACTGGGAAGTTCTGAAGCCATCATCTAGTCCAACTCACTCATTATGTGGATGATGTAAGTGAAACTCAGAAACTGCCACTGGTTAGCACAGCTAACTAGACTTACAGCCTGCACTAAAATGGCCCTTTGACTCTTAGCCTGAGACTTTGTGGGTTACACTGACCTTGACTACAGGTCAACAGTTTAATGGAATGGGTTTGGTCAATCAAGGTTTACTAGTAGAAAAGGAAATGAAAGAGATTTGATAAATCTTGGAGAGTAAATGAATGGGATAGCTGGGAAAGAGGGAGCACTCCAAGGTTTCATATATCAGCAAGAAATAGTTAAAATTTCCAGCATGGAAGAGAATATTTTGGTATACCAGTTTTTTTTATTCATCTCCCGTTTCCCCTTACCAGATTTGCTTTACTGTTTGGCAGACATATGCTTCAGGATGTTAACTTTTATAGTTTATATCTTCAGAGATTCTTTGTGTTCCAACTTCTGGTAGACTTCAACCAGTTGGTGGGGGTTACCAGCAGGCACCTAGAAGTAAGTCATATGTTTACCCTACCCCAAGCTTCTGCTGGACCACAGTGTCCCAGTAGCTCTGTTCCTCTACCTAAGGTTATAGCTCTTTTCTCTCAGCCACTTTCTGTGTATTTCCCCATCTTTCGTTGATTCTCTTTGACCTGCCTGTTTCCTTATAAATAGTCCCTCCATTAAGTGTTCTTTAATGATATCCTGAGTGGGTCATTTGTGTCCTGCCAGGACCAGGACAAATACATGAGCCTTTGCTGTATTTTCTCCCCCCTTTTCCCTCTGTATGTTCATCCTTTCCTTTCTCCTCTTTAGAGAATAATGAGTTCTGTGACACATAGGGTTGCCATTGTTGGAATTACATCAACGGTAATGGTTTTTGTAATTTGTTTGTTATGGTTCATTGCCTCTGATGGGGATATAACAGAAGGGAAAGCAGCAAAGAACTGTGAGACTTCTTGCTGGTTTTGATTCCCAAAGGCTTAAACCCACAATTGGGGATCATTTGAAGGCCATGTACAGAATCCTGATGATATGGCCTGTCCAACACTCCAAGAATTTGAACACGTACCATATGCAATGCTTCCTTCAACTGAGACTGGAAATGGATGTGATGAAATACCTAGGGGAGCACAGTTCAGTATGGCTCACTTTATTAAATCCCTACATCCTGTGTTTCCTCCAAGGGGAGAATATAAAAGCATGAATTGGTCTATACTCTTCTATTTGGTGATAATTTTTGTTTCCTTGCCGATTAGTAAGACCAACTCCGCTGCCCTCAGTGAGAAAGGACAAGGTGTAATTGGAGGTTATCACCCTCTATTATCAGAGGTATAAGTCACCACCAGGGTGATAGAAGTAGTGACCTGGTCCTGCTCATGGACATTGATTTAGAGTGAATCTCTTTCTTTATATTATTACCATAATATGGGAGGGGTGGTAAAGTCACATTTCAGGTGTTTAAAACATTTTGAGGTCAGAGAATTTCTCAGAAAAGCACAGGGAAATTACCTGGTTATTACCTGATCTTATCTTGAGTAGAAAACAAAAAGTATATTGTTGAAACTCCCTCACCGTTATCTGGTTTTCGTGGTTGTAGTCTCTGATACAACAAAAAAGAAAATCCCTATGAATTTATTTGGACTAGGCAAGGAAAAGTGCCTTCACCTGATTGGTGATCAAAAATTACTCTAAACAAAACATAGACAGAAAATGTTTTTTTTTTTTTTTTTTAAACCAGTGGGAGATTGGGAAGTGAAAAAGGAAGAGGGGGAAATGAAGGAAGTAGAGAGAGGTCTAGAGGATGATAAAGAGACAGAATTGGATTGACGGGATCCTGAGGGTCTAGTGGACACGAACTTTGATTCCTAGCGGTTCTGTAACATAAGCAGTAATACATTTGAAAAAAATGGCTTCATGGTCTGCGTAGACCAAAAGGACAAACAGGACCATGAAGGGATTCTGTGAAACATCAATCAGAACAAAAGAAATTATCAAAAATAAAAAAGACCATAAAATGAGAAATCCAAATGCAAATAAATATATGAAAAGGTGGTCAAACTTATTTATAATGAGGCATATGACATACTGTCTCTAGATTTGCAAAAAGTATAAAATTGACATTACCAAGTGTTGGTAAGGATTCAAAGAATACTCAATAACTGTTAAAAAGTGTGTAAATTACAAATAAAGTTTGAAAAGTTGTTTGGTATTATCTAGAAAGACTGAAGACACACAAACTTGTAATCTAGCAATTTTGCTTCTGGGTATATTAGGTATATTACACAAGGGAAGCTGTGTACATGTGTAAAGATTTTAAATACAAGAAAATTCATGACAGCTTTGCTCATAAAAGATAAAAACTTCATAAAATACAAACGTTCATCAACCATAAATGGACACATTTTGGCATTTTCAAAGAACGACATACTATAAAGTAGTGAAAAGAAATAAAGTATGGATACACATGATAAAGTGGGTGAATCCTATAAATTTCTTGATAAAGCAAACAAGCAATATACAAAAGAATACATATAATTCCATTAATATAAAGTTTAAAAACAAGGACAAACTAAACTTTCTTAAAAATAAATGCATACAGAGATTGTAGAACCATTTCTAAAAAGTAAAAAAAAGCAGTATCATAAAAATCAAAATATTGATGAGCTCTAGTGAGGTTGTAAGCAGGTATAATTTGGGCTTTTAGGTGTTGGTAAAGCTTTATTTCTTTACCTCTCATTAATTCCACAAATGTTCACTCTACATTCATTAATTTTATTGTACTTTTGCATTTTATATACTCTTCTGTGTGAGTTATAGTTCATGTGCTTGAAAAGATTAGTAGGAGAAGAAAGAAATGGGTATAATTTAACAAAGTTTTGTTATGAAATGCAACAAGCAAAAAAAAAAGGATAGTACCTCTATTGAGATGTGGGATATACAGTGACTCTTCCTTTCCTCCTTCCTTTTATTTTTGTAAATAGGACATAGTAAACTACATTTGTATATTACTTGGAATGACCCTATAGTGTATATGGGCCTACAATGGCCGCCACCACCACAGGCTGAGAAATCTTGTCAAGAATCTTTAATGCTTTTGGATTCACCATCAGCTGTTCATTCTGGTTTTCTATTAGACAAATAGGGGCCTCCATGATGGATTTAAATGTCGTGGTCTCCTGCAAACTCAGAAGAGTCTGTCAGTAAAATACAAGATCCCAAAGTCAACTCTAATGGTGTTCAGATCATGTGCATATCGACTTCCTGCTTATATCAACTTTTTACTTTTTATACAACTCTAAGGAAAAAGTATGTAGCTTGGCATTGGCAGATCATAGAGCTCTTCCTTCATCACGTCCATAATGTGTGGTGATATTGATAGTGATGCTTACGATATTACTTGTCTCCAATGAAGAAAAGCATAAAGACTCTGTAAATACAAAATCTACAAGAACAAAAGAAAAGAAAAGAAAAGAAAACTCACAAAAAAAAATAAAAGAAACTCAGCACAGGAGCGTAAGAAGAACAAAGAAAAAGTCAGCGCCAAAAAAAGAAAAGCACAACAGCATGACAATAATAAACTCATATCTATTGATATTCAACTGAATGTAAATTATTTAAAAGCATCTGTAAAGAGACAGAGAGTGGCAGAATGGATTAAAGAAGCATGATCCATCAAAATGCAGTCTACAACAGACACACCTTTGACATTAAGATATTTATATATTAAAAATCAAAGGAAGGAGAATATATACCAAGCACATGGTCACCAAAAAAGGGCAGGAGTGGCAATACTACTCTATGGTAAAATAGACTTTAGGGCAAAATCAATTAAAGACAACAATGGACATTATATAATGATGAAAGGGACAATCCACCACTTGTCTGTTAATTTGTCAATCTGCAATACGCAGATGACACAATCTTGTTTGCTGAAAGTGAAGAGGACTTGAAGCACTTACTGATGAAGATGAAAGTCTATAGCCTTCAGTATGGATTGCACCTCGACATAATGAAAACAAAAATCCTCATAACTAGACCAATAAGCAACATCATGATAACCGGAAAAAATTTTAAGTTGTCAAAGATTTCATTTTACTTGGATCCACAACCAACACCCACGGAAACAATGGTCAAGAAATCAAATGACTCATTGCAATGGCCAAATCTTGGAGAAAAAAACCTCCTTAAAGTGTTAAGAAGCAAAGATTTCACTTTGCTGACATTAATAAGTATCTACACACCCAATGACAGGGCTCCAACATACATAAAACGAACTCTAACAGCACTGAAAAGAGAAATATAGAGTTCTACAATAATAGTAGGAGACTTCAAAACACCACTCTGGGTAAAGGACAGAACATCTAGAAAGAAAATCTAGAAAGATACAGATCTAAAGGCCAAAATCAACCAACTTGACCTAATAGAGATGTATAGAACACCTAACAGCAGAAAAATATATATGCTTTTCCAACATGCATGGAACATTCTGAAGAATAAATCACATTTTAGGCCACAAAGCAATCCTAAATAAAATCAAAAACATCAAAATAATACAAAGCATTTTCCCAAATCATAATGCCATAAAAGTAGAAATCAATAACAGGAAAAGCAAGGATAAAAAATCAAATACATGGAAACTGAATAACACTTGTTTAAAAACAACTAGATAATATAAAAAAATCAAAGAAGTAATAAAAAAATTTAGAGACTCAAATGAGAATGAAGACATATCATACCAAACCTTTGGGACAAAGCAAATGCAGTGCTCACACGTCAATTTATAGCAATAAACACCCACATCGAAAAAGAAGAACAGGACAAAATCAAAACATTAGCTCTACAACTTGAAGAAATAGAAGTCCTCAGCCACCAGAAGAAAGGAGATAATAAAGATAAAAGCAGAAATAAATAAACTAGAGAACAGAAAAACAATCGAAAGAATCAACAAGACCAAAAGTTGGTTCTTTGAAACGATCAACAAAATCGACAAATCACTGCCCAAACTGACAAAAGGAAAAAAGGAGAGGAAGCCAATAACCCAAATAAGAAATGAGATGGGAAACATTACAACAGACCCAACTGAAATAAAAAGGATCATAAGAGAATACTATGAAAAATTATACGTCAACAAATTTGAGAACCTAGAGGAAATGGACAAATGTCTAGAAACACAATACCTACCTAAACTAACACAAATTGATATAGAAAATCTGAACAGATTCATAACAAGAGAAGAGTTTGAGAGGTAATAAAAATACTTCCAATAACAACAATAACAGAAGTCCTGGCATGGATGGCTTCACTGGATAATTCTGCCAAGCATTCAGAGAAGAGCTCACAACAGTATTACTCAAACTTTTTCAGAGCATAGAAAAGGAAGGAAAACTCCCACATTCATTCTATGAAGCCAGCATTACCCTGATACCAAAACAAGGCAAAGACACCACAAAAAAAGAAAATGACACACCAATATCTCTCAGAAATATAGATGCAAAAATTCTTAACATAATTCTAGCCAATAGAAGTCAGCATCATATCAAATAAATAATACACCAGGACCAAGTGGGATTCATACCAGGTATGCAAGAATGGTTCAGCATTAGAAAATCAATCAACATAATCCACCACATAAATAAAACAAAAGAATCACATTACCATCTCAGTCAGTGCAGAAAAGGCCTTTGATAAAGTCTAACACCAATTCCTGATAAAAACTCTCAATAAAATTGGAATAGAAGAGAAATACTTCAACATAATAAAAAGCATCTATACAAAAACAACAGCCATCATCACTCTCAATGGAGAAAGGCTGAAAGCATTCCCCATATGAAAGGGAACAAGAAAAGGATGCCTTTTATCACTGCTCCTGTTTAACATTGGGCTGGAAATCCTAGCTAGAGCAATAAGGCAAGAAGAAGAAGTAATGTTCATCCAAACTGGAAAGGAAGAAGTAAAACTACCCCTATTCACAGATGATATGATCCTACACATACAGAACCCCAAAAATTCCACAAGAAAACTACTGGAACTAATAGAAAGATTCAGCAGAGTAGCAGGATACAAGTCCAATATACAAAAATCAGTTGGATTCCTATACACCAACAAAGAGAATTTTGAAAAGGAATTCAGGAAAACAATACCATTTGGAATAGCCACCCCCTCCCAATAAAATACTTAAGAATAAATCTAACCATAGACGTGAAAGACCTATGCAAAGAAAACTACAAAACACTACTGCAAGAAACCGAAAGAGACCTACATGAGTGGAAAAATATACCATGCTCATGGATAAGAAGACTCAATTTAGATTTGAAAATGTCAACTCTAACCAAAACCATCTAAAGATACAATGTAATCCTGGTCCAAATATCAACAGCATCCTTTAATGAGATGGAAAAACTAATCACTAAATTTTTATGGAAAAGAAAAAGGCCCTGGATAAGTAAAGCATTATTGAAAAAGAAGAACAAAGTAGGAGGGCACACACTCCCTGCTCTCAGAGCCTCCTATACAGCTGTGGTAGTCAAAACAGTCTGGTACTGGTACAAAGGCAGACACACTGACCAATGGAATAGAATTGAAAACCCAGATGTTTAAATCCTTCCAGCAATGGTCAACTGATCTTTGACAAAGGCCCAAAGTCCTTTAAATGGGGAAAAAATGGTCTCTTTAACAAATGGTTCTGGCAAAACCCGATGTCTATCTGGAAAAAAATGAAATGTACTGATATGTCACTCCATACATAAAAATTAAATCAAAATGGATCAAAATCTAAATATAAAATCTAAAAATATAAAGATCATGGAAGAAAAAATGAGAACAACGCTAGGGGCCCTAATATACGGCTTAAATAGGATACAAACCATAACTAGTAATGCTCAAACACCAGAAGGTAAACTAGATAACTTGTTGTATGTGAGATGAAGCCTTGCCATCTTTGCTTCTAAGAAGCATTCTGGCTGTACTTCTTCCAGGACAGATTTGTTCATACATAGACACATCCAAACACCCTGAGGGACTAAGTTACTGGTGCTGAGGGCTGGGGACCATGGTCCCGGGGGTTGTCGAGGTCAATTGGCATAACATAGGTCATAAAGAAAATGTTCTACATCCAACTTTGATGAGTAGCATCTGGGATCTTAAATGCTTATAAGCAGCCATCTAGGAGACTTCCACTGGTCCCATCCCACCTGGAGCAAAGGAGATGGACTAAAACCAAAGATACAAATATTAGTCCAAAGGACTAATGGACCACAAGTACCACTGCCTCCAGCAGCCCAAGCCCAGAACAACTAAATGGTACCTGACTACTACCACAGGCCACTCTGACAGGGATCACAGTAGAGGTTCCTGGATAGAGTGAGAGAAAAATGTAGAAAAAAATTCAAATTCACACACACACACACAAAAAAGCTAGACTTACTGCTCTGACAGAGACTAGAGAAACCCTGATACTATGACCACTGGATGCCCTTTTAAGTCAGAACTGAAACCACTCCCAAATTAACCCTTCAGTCAAGGATTAGACATGTCTAAACAAAGAATAACACTCGTGAGGAACGTGATTCTTAGTTCAATCATGTATATGAGACCAAATGGACAACACCTGCCCAAAAGCAAAGACGAGAAGGCAGGAAGGGACAGGAAAAACTGACAGATGGAAACAGGAAACTCAGGGTGGGGAAGGAAAGAGTGTTGACACATAGTGGGTATTGAAACCAGTGTTACAAAACAATTTTGAGTATGACTTGTTGAATAAGAAACTAATTTGCTCTGTAAACTTTTACCTAAAGCACAAATAAATAAATAAATAAATAAAATGATTAAGAAAGAAAAAAAAAGAGTGGAGATTACTAGTTTATGCTGCAAATTTACAAGTAAACTTTTTTTCAAATTGGACCATTGGGTCTTCTTATTATGATGATTACAAATAGGTGGTTGTCATTATTTTAAAGTCTAGTGTGATGGTTAAGATTGTGTGTCAACTTGGCTGGGCCATATTCTCAGTGGTTTGGCAGTTATGTATTGATTAATCACCTCCATGATGAGATTTTCTATGAGGAGCCAAATGGTTGAAATCAGGTTTCCTTGGGTGTGTGACCTGCATCTAATATATATGGACACTTTGGCAAAACTCTCTGGCTTTTGCTCTGCACTGGACCCTGCGTTTAACTTGTCACCATCAGACCTCTAGTTTTTGTGACTTGAGCCAACAGTCTACCATCTTACCTGCCAATCTTGGGGTTTGTCAGCCCCTGCAGCTACATGAGTCAGGAGAAGCCTTCAGCCTTCAGCCTGACTCATGGACTTGAGACTTTCCAGCCTCTACAGATGCATGAGCTAGTGCCTTGATATAAATATCTCTCTTTATATATATACACATATACACATATATATGCATATATATACATACAGACACTCCTTTGAATTGTGGTATTGGTGAAGAATATTGAATATACCATGGACTGCCTGAAGAATGAACAAGTCTGTCTTGGAGGAAGTACAGCCAGAATGCTCCGTAGAAGCAAGACTTTGTCTCACATACTTTGGACACGTTATCAGGAGGGACCTGTCCCTGTAGGATACCATGCTTGGTAAAGTGGAAGGTCAGAGAGTAAGAGGAAGACCCTTAATGAGATGGATTGACACAGTGGCTGCAACAATGGGCTCAAGCATAGCAAATATTCTAAGGATGGCCCAGAAACAGGCAGTGTTTTGTTCTATTGTATACACAGGTTCACTATAAATCGGAGCTGATTCAATGGCACCTAATAATAAACTATATATATATATGTTGGTTGTGCTTCTCTAGAGAACCCAGCCTAAGACATTTGGTACCAAGAGTGGTTCTAGAGAAAAGAAATTGTAAGGATGAGTTTTCTAAATTTGTTCTCAAGTCTGATTAGCCCAAAAGATGTTGATGACTCTGCTTCCAGTAGTAAAATGGGCACTGCTAATCCATGGCATGAAGTGGCAGTAGAAATACGTAAAATGTCACCACCAATAGATCAAGGATTGGTGAGAAGCGAGGCTCTGGGTGATTGAATGTTTGATAACTTTTCCACAATTTTGTCAGAATGAGAAGTATAAGGGAGCTGGTTGGTTGGTCCTACTTTGACTAGACAAAATGGTGAAAGAAAGAGATTAGCTCAGGGCTTCAGAGTCAAAGCTCAAGCGCCACATAAACGGCCTCAAAGTTTCCTCTTGTGCCCTGAAAGTCTTATTTCTTGTAGTAAGAGAGCTGATATTGCTGAGAGCCAAACCCAGTGTCTTACCATATAAGTGGCTGAATTATAATGCCAGTTGAATCCCCAACCTCAAATGGAGTCAGAAATTAAAATGAGGGCATTAATTGGGAAGAAATGTGATCCTGAAAATGGAATGGGGACATATGGGCAGATAATCAGAAACTGGGGACAATGAGCCCCTAAATTCCATTGAATCTCTAGTGCCAACAAAACCATTACTCCTACCTCCCTGATGAGATTAACCCAGCTATATCAGAAGAGCCTTTATCTGACACATCGCCTGGGGCATCTCAGGAGGCAAATGCCTTACAAGACATTGCTGAATGCTCTAAAAACACATTCCTACCATCCATTTTTGCTTCTAGACCTATAAATAGACATAAGTCCCTGTGAACCCCATAGGTGAAGTACAAAGTGTGACCCAGGAGGAGATATGCTATATGCCAAAAGAACTGCATGACTTTTCTAGTATGTACAAACAGAAACCTGGAGAATATCTGTGGGAATGGATATTAAGGGTGTGGGATAGTGGTGCAAGGAACATAAAGTTGGATCAATCTGAGTTCATTAATATGGGCTCGCTAAGCACAGATTCTTCATTCAATAGCTTGAGAGGTATCAGTTTGAGAGATTAGGAAAGGATCTAATACTTTATTTGGTTGGTTTGCTGAAGTATGGATTATGGTGGCCTATCAAGGTGAAGTACCAGACCTACCTTGGTATACTGCAGAAGAAAGTATCCAAAGGCTTAGGGAAATCGGCATGTTAGAGTGAATTTATCAGGTTAGACCCACAAACCCAGACATGGAATGCCCAGAGGACACAACTTCTACCACAATGATGAGGAAGAAATTTGTGAAGGGAGTCCCAGCATCCTTGAAGACTGCTGTAATTACTATTTCCTGTAAGTCAGATTTGACAGTGGATGAAATTAAGACACCTAACTACAATGGGGCTGATCAGACTCTTTGATGGTAGCAGCCAAGTGGTGGCACTCGATTAACAAATATAAGGTGGCTGTGGTTACCATAATGGACAGTGGAGTTAAAGCAGTAATCAGAATAGTCTGACTCGTATGCACTTATGGTGTTGACCACTTAGGAGTGAAATAGTTGGGAAATCTACTAAATATTTACTTGATCTGTGCAGTTGGAAGAATCCTAGGTCTAGTACCCGGCAGTCGAACTCAAATCACCAGAATGTAGAGTCACGACCCTTCAATCAATTCCCAGACTTGAGCGAGTTTATAGACTCACAACCCCTTGAATGAAGCAGAAGCCATGTCACCTGGATTAAGGGCCACAAAATACTCCCCAAAATTTATACTGTTAATCTTTTTCCCAGACTTCCCCAAAGGGATCTACAGCATTTTATGAGAGTGATTGTTTATCAGGGAAAAGGAAATAATCAGATTTTTCAAGCATTTCTGGATACTGGCTCTGAACTGACACTAATTCCAGGAGACCCACAACATCACTGTGGTAAATCAGTCATAGTGGGGGCATATGGAGGTCAGGTTATTAATGCAGTCTTAGCTCAGATTTGGCTCACAGTGGGTCTAGTGTGTCCCCATACCCATCCTGTGGTGATTTCCCCAGTTTAGGAATGCATCATTAGATATACTCAGCAACTGGCAGAACCCCCGCATTGGATCCCTGACAAGTGGAGTAAGGGTTATTATGGTAGGAAAAGCCAAGTGGGAGCCATAAGAACTGCCCCTAAGCAGGAAAATAGTAAACCGAAGCCAATACCACATTCCTGAAGGGATTGCAGAGATTACTGACACCATCAAGGACTTGAAGGATGCAGAGGTGGTGATTCCCACCACATCCCCATTTAACTTGCCTGTTTGGGCTGTGCAAAAAACAGATGGATCTTGGAGAACGACAGTGGACTATTGAAAACTTAACCAGGTGGTGACTCAAATTGCAGCTGCTGTTCCAGATGTGGTTTCATTGCTTGAGCAAAGTAAACACCTGGCATGCAGCTATTGATCTCACTAATGCTTTTTTCTCCTTACCTGTTTTGAAGGACCACCAGACGCAGTTTGCCTTGAGCTGGCAAGGCTAGAAATACACCTTCACTGTCCTACCACGGGGGTCATGCTTTAACTCCTATCAGTGTGCTTACTGCATATCAAGGTTCAATGTTCAGGCAGAGTACGTTTCTTTGTATACTGACAGGTTATTGTGAAGCATTCTTTCATGAATCATGGTTCTTTTATTCTTTGAACTCTGCTTTTAGAAGAGTATTTATATATAACTGTTGATATGGAATTTTAAAATAGACTAAGAGCATTTTTCTAATTGTGACATGTAAGAAATCTTTATACTTCTCTTAGTTATGCCTTAACTTTCATTTTTTTCAAACTTCTGTGTCTCAGTCTCTGCAATCTGAATTGAAACTGATACAACACAGGTTACCTGTTTGAGATTCAAACCAGTTTTCTCTTAGGAATTGTATTTTTCTGCCTTTCCAAAAATAAAAATCAATTTGCTGTGATGTCTGCTTCCGTCCCAGAAGGAGCAATAATGACTGGAATTACTCTCCTTTCTGAGAAAATTAAAAAGTGGACAAAATGTATGAAACATCAGTTTTCAACACAATGGACATAAGGTAACAAAGGGTAGTGATCCCTGAGATTTGATAAACAAACCAACAAAATAGCCCTATGATTGTCCATTTTAGTGACTTCAGAGAGCTTGAAAACACAGGTTCAGGAAGGGGAACCCAGTGAGAGCCAGATGGACTCTCAGAGTTTAGAAGATGGAATTGAAAATATATGGAGACAAAAGAATCTAGAATATCATGAACAGAGTACCAGAGAGGAGAGAGCTGCACATAGAGAGAATTCTGGGAACTGTAGAAATTCCCTCAAGTATCAGCTGAGGGCTGATCAGGACATGTGCGTAAAGAAACTACCCACGATCGGTGAAAGACCCACCTCAGATGATTAAAGGGAACTGTTCCCGGGGCTCTTATAAGATTAGTAATAGTGCTTGTTCCCATCAGTCAGACTAGAAAATTTCATAATTTTGGAAGCATCAGAAAAAGTACATTGAAGGATCTCTCCTCAGTGTGGGAGCTAATTAACTCTAGACTGAGCACTGCTCACATCTTGCCTAACCAGTTGCCACTGAGTCAATTCTGACTGATAGTGACAACATAGGACAGAATAGAACTGCCCCATAGGGTTTCCCAGGAGCGGCTGGTGTATTTGAACTACTGACATTTTGGTTAGCAGCCAAACTCTTTACCACTGCACCACCAGGAAGTAAACCTTAAAAACAAAACTTAGAGGCCTACACTGTTCCCAGTAATTCTCAAGAATAATTATAAGAATACAGAAATATCCAGCATCCAAGAAGGTAAAATTCAAATGTCTGGAACTCAATTAAAACTTACCAGGAATACAAGGAAGTAGGAAAATGCAACCCGCAAGGAAGAAATAGACAATCAAAATCAAGGCAGCACATAATAAGATGCTAGAGTTAGCAGAGAAGGATATTAAAAATAGTTATTATAACTGTATTCTACTTGTTCAAAAAGTTAAGGAGAATAACGGGAGATATCAAAAACACCCTTTGTACGTAAAGACATTAACAGAAAATCAATATAATGTGTTGACTACAGAGTGCTTGTTTGGAGTAATACTTAGTAGTTGTATGATATTTCCCATGCTATTTAACCATCTTTAAACATGTTTTCTAGGAAAATGGAAATTGTAAAAGTTAGTTCTTAGGGATATGTTGAGGCTAAAAGTAAATCATTAATACCATGGTATTTCTTGGTTATAATGAGAGAGCAAGAAAAGTGAAAAATTTAGTAAAGAACAAAAAAACCCAAACAGTTAAAAGTTGGAAAAGATTAGGAAACCTAGAAAATCAGTTATTTGAAAAAAATCTATATTTCCAGCCATCCACTTCTAGGTTCTGTTCTGGTCTGTCTTTCCATTTAGAGGTGGATAAGAGGAGAAGGAAGAACTGACAAAGAAGAGAGCTGGACAGACAAGTAGGTGATAAATGAAGCTAGTGTCATGCCAAAGAATCCAGGGGAGAAGTTTCCAGAAGAAGGGATCAAAATTTCAAGTGGGCAGGGAAAGGTCAAATTAAGCAAACATGTTGCACACTGTAGATTCTTTAAAGAGGAACAAATCAGTAAAGTAGTGGGTTGAATTATTACTTGAAAGGGCATAAGGATTAAGTGGGCACACAGAAAAGTAAGTCTGGACTATTTCTAATGGAAGAAATGCACTTTCGAACAAAGTACAAGCATATGATTAAAAAGAATGTTCTTTTCATGAAACTCTGGGTTTCAGTTTTCTCTTTTGTCTTTAACAGAGTAGTGAGCTGTTTACACTGTATCTTATTTACTGTTCTTTCCTTCTTATGAAAATAGCACATTTGTAGTTCTTTCAGTTTCTTAGCTGCAGTTGGAACAGTATTGAGAAAGTTCCTTCAAAGCCAATGATAATTTGAGTCCCCAGTCAACACAGGCACTGTCAAGAAAGAAAAAGACAATCCTAAAGCATTTTGAGCTCTCATTAGGCTCCGCTGGTGTCTAATACAGCCCAGAGCACAACAGGAGCTCTCAGGGACATGCGGATAGCCTGAGGAGGCCAGGGTTTCAACTGAACTGCTGTCTCACCTCAGGCTCAGTGCAGCCTATCTTGGTGTTGGTCATTGTTAAGAAAACTGACTGACCTTTAGAAACACCTTCCTACTCTGCCTTAATGTTATTGCAGGCTCTATGTCCTGGAGCAGAGATCTTTCAGAGTTGAAGACAAAGCTGTTTGTTGAGAAAACCCCATAAACCCATTGCTGTCGAGTCGATTTCAACTCATAGCAACCCTATAGAACAGAGTGGAACTGCCCCATAGAGTTTCCAAGGAGCGCCTGGTGGATTCGAAGTTTCGCCCTTTTGGTTAGCAGCCGAACTCTTAACGCTAGACCACCAGTGTTTCCTGCTTGATGAGAAAATAGTAAGAATTCTTAACTGTTTTTTCCTCAGTATAGGTGGAATGATTTCTCTTCCTTCTCAGTCTCTCTCTGGATCCTGGGACTTTTATTTCATCCTCCAATATTCTGGGGCTTTCTGGATTTCCTTAAGAGTAAGTAAGTATGTAAGTAAGTAAAGTAAAGCAACTTTTGTGGCAGAATTAGGGTGATATGAAACTGAAAGCACTGAGGCAAAGGCAGTGACTCAACAACCAGGAGAGATTTGCTGGGAGCTGTGATAGATTCTGGAAACCCTGGTGGAATAATTGTTAAGAGCTACGGCTGCTAACTAAAAAAGCTCAGTGGTTGGAATCCAGCAGACATTCCTTGGAAACTCTATGAGGCAGTTCTACTCTGTCCTTTAGGGTCACTGTAAGTCGGAATCGACTTGACGGCAATGAGTATGATGTTTTTATGATAGATTCCCAGTTGCATCATATGCATGTGAAAGCTCAACAATGAATAAGGAAGACAGAAGAAGAATTGATGCCTTTGAAGTATGGTGTTGGTGAAGAATATTGAATATACCATTGTCTTAGGCTGGGTTCTCTAGAGAGGCAAAACCAGTAAACTTATAAATATATATAGAGAGGGAGTATATCAAGGAAACAACTCATGTGATTGTAGAGGCTGGAAAGTCCCAAGTCCTTGGATCAGGATAGAGGCCTCTCCCGATTTACGCATCTAAAGAGGCTGGTGAATCCAAGATGGGTATGTCAGAGAGCAGAACTCCCACTCACAAGCAGTGAAGGTCGATGAATCCCAAGATCAGCAGGCAAGACAGCAAAGCTTCTACTGATTCACGTAGCTGCATGTGCTGGTCAACCCAAGATTGGCAGGTCAGGGAGCAAGACTCTCGCTCACAGGCTGTGAAGATAATCAATCCCAAAATTGGCAGTTAAGCTGCTAGCTCAAGTCCCAGGAACCAGAGGTCAGATGACAAGAGGCAGCTGCAAGATCCAGAACAAGCCAAAAACCTTGGCAAGGAGAGCAGGAAGGAAATAGGTGGCAGAGAGTGGAAAGGTGAAGCCTGAGGGGGCAGTCAGCAGCCACAGGCCCTGCCCCTACTGGTACCGCTCAGCAGATTCCATCATGGGGGTGGTCAAATATCTAATTTCAACAGGGAAGTGATTACAACATTATACAACTGCCAAAACACTGAGAATCATGGCCCACCCAAGTTGACACACAATCTTAACCATCACAACCATGGACTGCCAGGAGAATGAACAAATCTGTCTTGGAAGAAGTACAGCTGGAATGCTCCTTAGAAGTGAGTATGACAAGACTATTTCATGTACTTTGGACATGTTATCAGTAGGGACCAGTACCTGGAGAAGGACGTCATGCTTGGTGAAGTAGAGCATGAGCAAAAAAGAGGAAGACCCCCAATGAGATGGATTGACACAGTGAGTGTAACAAAGGGCTCAAACACAGCAACAACTGTAAGGATGGAATAGGACCGGGCAGTGTTTCGTTTGTTCTGTTGTACACAGAGTCACTATGACTCAGAACCAACTTGACAGCACCTAACAACAACATGATAGTGGGAGGGTACCTGGGTTTGACACAATTTCTCACCTAGGATCATCAAATTTTATTTTTGGCAAAGCTCTTAGAGATCATTTGCCATGAAGAAAAAAAAGAAAGAAAGAATGTCCATTGGATCATTTGAATGTAATGCAATTTATCTCAGATTTGGAGGCCAGTTTGAGAAGCCTAGAATGGGGAAGCATCATATTACTTTTAGGACTAATTTCTTGAAATAACTGGCACACTCACATTTATAGTTGCAATAAGTGAGGGAAAGGACATGTCTTATTCATTTATGAATAGCCAGCCCTAACACCATACCTGGCACTTAATACACATACACAGTGAGGAGGGTAGCTTCTAGGTATTTCATCCTTGTTCCAGATTTGATAATGATCTCTTTCCATGGGTTATCTAACATAAATTTCATAATGAATATTTCCCCATAAATTTATAGAAACAAAGGCACAGAAAGATTTAATCACTTGTCCAAAAGCACAACACTATAAGTAAACTGAATCCAAGCCATTTTGATCCCAAGCTCTCTTGTTAAAACACTTCACTACACTGCCTCTCTCTGCTGAGGGAATAGTAATGAGAAGAGCAGTTCTTCTTTATTGATTGTTTTCTAAGCATTACTTATGTTCCATGTCTAATTCAGCCCTGACTACAATCATGCAAAATAAGTGGACTCATCTCCATTCTAAGGTGAAAACAGGGAGTGTGAGGGAGGGTATATAATATCCACTTAAACAAAAAGTATGCAGATGCAGTAAAGGAGTAAATGTAAGACAAACTCGTAATTTTTCCCAATTTGAATAAATAATCCTTTTGAAATGTATAAGAAATAGTAAAATATCTATGTAAAATCTTTTAATTTGTTAACTTAGTTATACATACATTTAAATGACATATTTATGTAATGCAGATATGTCATAGTTTTTATACTCACATTTTATAAAATAATTTTATTCAAACACTTCATATCTTTTTTTGCATTGTAGATTAGCATTACTGAAGCTACTTTAAATTCATTTAAGTTATTTTTTCAGAGTGCATTTTCCTTACTTCTGTTAAAGTTATTTGAAATGGAACATTTTTTAAATCAGAGTATGATACTTACTAGATTTTCTTTTTTTCTTTACTTTTTTTATTGTACTTTATATGAAGGTTTACAGAACAAATAGTAGATATTGTATCTTAAGTCACTGGTACGTGATTCTATACCATTAGTGCAATTCTTTATTCATTATTTCAAACAGCATATGTTTGTATATTACTTTTTAAAGGCATCTTTAAAAGGCCCATTTATTTGAGATTTTGGAAGTGTTTAATTTTAATACTCTCCCAGTTGTCCCCAGCATTTTTTTCCTTACTCACATAGGCAAAATGGACTAGTTTTGCAAGGACTAGTTCAAGTTCTTCGCAATTTTTCCAGTTTCTAGAAGTTACTACGATCCCATTATTTTATATTCTATATTAATGTTATCTAAAATTAATGATTTAATGCTGGTACATATTAAAGTCTATCTACTATTTTTCTTTCTGCTGAGGCAGCCTCAGGAATGTTTCTGGCACTGTTTCCCCTGAAAAGATGGGTATTTCATGACTGAGATGTGTTTCATGTCATCTACAAACTTAATTTCTACAAGCACCTTTTTTTTTTCAGATCTTCTATAAAACTGATTATAAGAAATACATTTGTTAACATTTTATCATCCAGAATAATTTCCATTTGCAATTCTCTCATGTTATTCCCTCTGTGAGAGAAAGCTTTCCTTGCAATGGAAAACACCCACACTCACACCCACAAGACCACCTACATGATTTTTAACGTGTAACAACATTTAGTATTTGCAAATATGTAGTCATACCCCCACTGATTTGGAGATTGATTAAAGTGAGGTTAATGATGCTTAATTTTCAGGGCTCCTCTACTACACAAGCCCCTTCCAAGGCCTTGGAAGGGTACCAAGTAATGTATTTTACATGGTGAAATGTTTTCATACATTTTGCAAAAATGAATTGTTAGTTCCATTTTTGGAATGGTGGCATGTGGAGCTCTGTGGAACTGCTCATCAGTAAAATAAGCATACTTGGTGAAAACTATATGAAAAAAAATTAAATTATATGGAAACTGTCCTAAGCGTATACATCTAATGAAGAAATATTTATTCAAAAAATACTTCTACAACTTAGTAAGGTCAGTGAAAGTCTGTGACACTTGGGCACGACCAGCTCCCTCCCCTCCCGTCAGTTCACTTCAACAAATTTGCACAACACTCCACTCTGAGCAGTTGTGGACAATGAGATAGTAGTCTTTCTTTCCTCAACTCCCATTCAGGTGATACAGTATCTCACTTGGAAAGGCAGACCACTAGCATTTCTCTTACCCTCCAGCTTCCAGATTCAGGGACTATATCTCTGGTGAGTGTGATCACAGGCAGTCCACTAAAACAGAGAGCTCCAACTCATCCCTAAAATAACTGACTTTATTTGAAACAGAGTGTAGGGAAGTTCACGCTCAAGGGAATGAAGAGAACTTGTTGCTAGTAGACCCACCTTACAAGAAATACTAGGATTCTGAGAAGATGGTGGCATAAACAGATCATCATTCTGACCCTTCCCCACAAATACATCAACAAATACAGCAAGAAAATGATGCTTGGCCTCGAGGGACTCTGAACTGGGGAGCAGAGAACAGCAATGGGGAACTGCAGACAGGCAAGAGTCAAGGAGCCAAGATACCAAGTCACACACAGTAGGAACATTGCTTCTCCCACTGACTCTGCCCCCCTCCTAACCACGTGGGCTGCTGCGAACTAGGGAAGAGGCCCTGGTAAAATAGCTTGCTTCCACAGCCATCACACCCCCTGCCTGTACAAAGAGACAGGACCCCAAGCTTCAGCTCAAAAATTCAACAAGGTAGACCTCCCGAAGGGTCTGTTCAGAGAATGCTAGTCCTCCCCTACCTAGTAACTGTCAGCTGCCAAGCTGCTGAGAATTGCTACAGAAGGTCCCCTGCAATGGAGACTGCTCTGACAACCAGCACTCTGCCTGTCTGTGCACCCAGTAGCACAGGCCCCAAAACCAACAGGATCTCCCTGGGGGTCAGTTTGGATTTGCTGACCCCTCCTTCTGGTCAGCACTGAGAACAGTTGACTGAGGAATAGAAGGGAAGTTCCTCAGTATGATTGACGGCATTTATGAAAAATCAACAGCCAACATTATACTTAATGGAGAAAAATTGAGAGCTTTCTGTTCGAAATCAGGAGCAAAACAAGGATGCTCGCTCTCACCACTACTATTCAATATTGTATTGGAAGTCTTAGACAGAGTGATAAGAAAAAGAAATAAAAAGGTTTCCAAATTGCAAGATGATTTAGTTATCTAGTGCTGCTATAACAGAAATACCACCAGTGGATAGCTCATCGAACAGAAGTTTATTCTCTCACAGTCTTGGAGGCTAGAAGTCTGAATTCAGGATACTAGCTTCAGGCAAAGGCTTTCTCTCTCTGTCAGCTCTAGGGGAAGGTCCTTGTCATCAACTTTACCTGGAGGAGGAGTTTCTCAGTGCAGAGACCCCAGGTCCAAAGGTCGAACTATTCTCCTGGCTGTTTCTTGGTGATATGAGGTTCCCTGTCTCTCTGCTTGTTTCTTCTCTTTTATATCTCAAAAGAGACTGACTTAAGACACAGCATAATCTTGTGGATTGAGTCTGCCTCATTAACATAGTTGTCTCTAATCCTGTCTCATTAACATCAAAGAGGTAAGATTTACAACACATAGGAAAATCACATCAGATGACAAAATGGTGAACAATCACACAATACTAGGAGTCATGGCCTAGCCAAGTTGACATATATTTTTTGGGGAACACAATTCAATCTATGACAGAAGAGACAAAGTAAAATTATCTCTGTTTGCAAATGACATGATACTGTATATAGAAAATCCCAAAGAACCGACAAAAATTCTTCTAGATCAATTAGAGGAATTCAGTAAAGTTGCAGGGGACAAGGTTAACAAACAAAAATCAGTCAGGTTTCTATAAACAAACAATGAGAAATTTGAAAAGGAAATTAAGAAAACAATTCCATTTGCAATAGCATCTAAGAGAATAAAATGCTTAGGAGTAAATTTAACCAGGGATGTGAAAGACTTATGCAAAGAAAATTATAAAACACTGCTAACAGAGATTAAAGAAGACCTAAATAAATGGAAAGATATTCCATATGGATAGATTGGAAATGCCAATACTACCCAAAGTGGTCTACATATTCAAGGCAATTCCAATCAAAATTCCAATAATCTTTTAAAGAAATAGAAAAAACAATCCTCAATTTTATGTGAATTGGCAAGAGGCCCCGAATAGCTAAAGCAGAACAAAGTAGGAGGTCTCACGATTTTTGATTTAGAAACATATTATACAGCTACAGTAATCAAAACAACCTGTTACTGGTATAATAATAGACGCATAGACCAATGGAATAGAATTGAAAGTCCAGAAATAAGCCCACACAGCTATGGTCAACTGATTTTTGACAAGGGTGCTAAACCCATTCAATGGGGAGGGAAGAATCTCTTCAATAAATGGTGCCGGGAAAATCAGATTTTCACATGCAGAAAAATGAAACAGGATCTATGCGTCACACCATACACAAAAAACAATTCAAAATGGATTTAGGACCTAAATGTGAAACCTAAAACTATAAAATTCTTACAAGAAAATACAGGGGCATGGCTATTGGGTCTACCCTTTAACAATGGATTATGTGATATAATAACAAAAGCACAAAGAGCAAAGGACAAAATAAATGAGACCTCATAAAAATTATACTTCAAAATATATATAAAACTTCAAAAATTGAACAACAAAAAGACAAATAACCCAATCAAAAAATGGGCAAAGGACTTGAATAGACATTTCACCAAAGAAGATATTCAAATAACCAACAAACACATGAAAATGTGCTCAACATCTTCAGCCATCACAGAGATGCAAATCAAAACCACAGTGAGATACCATTTCACTCTCACTAGGATGGCTAAGATAAGAAAAACCAAAAATAACAAGAGTTGGTGAAGATGTGGGAAAATTGGGACTCTTATGCATTGCTGGTGGGAATGCAAAATTGTACAGCCATTGTGGAAAACAATGTGATGGTTCCTAAAAAACTTCAAAATAGAACGACCATAAACCAAAAAAAAAAAAAAAAAAAACTTAACGCTTTGCTGTCGAGTCGATTACGACCCATAGTGACCCTATAGGACAGAGTAGAACTGCCCCATAGGGCTTCCAAGGAGAGGCTGGTGGTTTTGAACTGCTGAACTTTTGGTTAACAGCTGAGCTCTTAACCACTACAGGAACCAGAACTACCACATAACCCAGCAATTCCATTGCTAGGAAAATATCCAAGGGACTTGAAAGCAGCGACGCAAACAGACATATGTACACCAACGTTCATTGCAGCAGTATACATAATGACCAAAACGTGGACACAACCTAAATGCCCATCCATGGATGAATGGATAAGCAAAACGTGGTACATACATGCACTGGAATAGTATTCACCCAGAAAGAGAAATGAAGCCCTGATACATGCTACAACATCGATGGAGCTTGAAGACATTATGCTGAGTGAAATAAGTCAACCACAAAAGGACCAATACTGTATGACTTCACTTATATAAAAAGGCAAGAACAACAAATGTATGGAAACCAAAGTTTATTAGTGGTTACCAGGGATGGGAGGGAGGGAGAAAGGGGATGTTATTGCCCCTGGAGTACAGTTTCTGTTTATCGTGATGGAAAATTCACATTGATTAAGGGTAATTGTTGCACAGCTGATGAATGTAATTGATGGCACTAAGTTGTCCAAACTCACTGCCGTTGACTTGATTCTGCCTTATAGTGACCCTATAGGATAGAATAGAACTGCCCCATAGGGTTTCCAAGACTATAAATCTTTACCCAAGCAGACTGCCACATCTTTCTCCTGCTGAGTGGCCATCACAGAGATGGCCTTTTGGTTCGCAGCTGAGCACTTTAACCACTGTGCCATCAGGGCTCCCGCACTAATTTGTACACCTGTAAAAAAGGTGAATTGGAAAATGTTATGTGATATGTATTTTTACCAAAAAAAAAAATCAGCCACAGATGCTGCTGATGCTTCTTATGTACAACCAAACAGCATCTGGGATGCATTTTCTTGGTTTGGAGATTTAGGGTCATTGTTTAATGGGACATGCCAGGTAATTGGCCTAATATCATTTTTAGTGCTCCTGTTCTACCTTCTCTTTGTGTAGTACCTGGGATCTTAAAAGCTTGAAAGCAGCCATCCAAGATACAATAATTTGTCTCTATTTGTCTGGAGGAAGCCAGGAAGAAGGAAAGTCAGGAAAAGATGGAGTAAGTGGAAATATGGCAAATTGCCTATATGAAGACCTGCCTCTGTTGTCATGAGACTAGAAGAGCTGGATGGTGCCTTGCTACCATTACTGAACATTTTGATCAAAGATTCTATAGAAGAATCTTGATCAAAGTGGGAAAATGCAGAACAGAACTTCAAATTGTCATGGAATCCACACTTTCTGGAGCCATAGAGGCTGGATGAATTCTCAAAACTATTGCCCTGAGATAATCTTTAAAACTTAAACCAAAAATATCCCTTGAAGTCTTCCTTGAATCAAACAATAGTTTAGCTTAATTAGTAAAGACCGTCTGAACATTGTGCTCCTTTAAAGAACTCTCTATATGGGATCAAATTGACAGTGGCAACTCAAGGGGTTAGAGAAGAAATATAAGGGGCAGTGAGCTCATGTTAATGGTAGAGGAATAATTCATAAAAGGAGAGTGACTATGGTTGCAGAACTTGAGGAATGTAATCAATCTCAATGAATTGAACATGTAGAAATTGTTGAATTGGTGTATGTTTTGCTGTGTACATTTTAAACAACACGACCAAAAAACAAACAAACAAACAAACAAAAAAACACGATGAAGCTCTTTAGGCTGAAAGCAAGTGACTTCACATGGTAACATAAATCTCCATGGGCAAACAAAGAGCACTCATAAGGGAATTATATAATATTAAAGACAGTATAAATGCATATTTCTTCTCCTTTTTTTTTTTCTTAACTGATTTAAAAATCAATTGTACAAAAAAGTATGTATAGAATTATGTTGTGGGCCTATAACATGTAGAAACATAATACATTTAACAATAATAGCAGGAAGAGGTGGGTGGGGGCAGTTTTATTGGAGTAAAGAAAAGATATCAGAGTGTAACTGAAAAACACAGGAATAAATTAAGAGAACTAGAAGAAATGGTAAATAAAAAGTTAATATAACAAATTATAAATATATACTGTCTTCTCTCAGCTTCTTTAAAAAATGAAATTATATGAACTAATAATTATAACATTGTATTGTTGGATTTGTCACATGTGCAACAGATGTAGATCTAACAACATCAATAATGACTTTAAGTGTGAAAGGATTAACCATTCCAGTTTAGAGGCAGAGAGTGTCACTTAGCCTGTTTCCCAAGATATCCAGATATCCTACCACTTTACAGCTTTAGGTGTTTGCTGAAGTTTAACTCCATTGATGCCATTTCTGATCCCTTTTATAAAATAACTATACTCCAAATCACCTGTACACTCTCTCTCTTGCATCCTTGCTTCACTTTTTGCGTAGAACTTGTGATCAATCAACATCCTGGATGTTTCACATTTTTGTTTATTGCCCCCATACTTCCACCAGATTGTTAATTCCATGAAGGCAGATATTTTTGTCGCTTTTGTTGACAGCTGAATTTCTAGTACCGCTTTACAGAGCCTGACAGATCCTAGACCTTTGATAAGTATTTGTATATTGAATGAATAAAGCTATGAAAGCAGAATACACTGGTTAAAGGTGATGCTGTTTTTAAAGATACTTGAGATATGTTAAGAAATTTGCCTCTACAATGTTCACAATTCCTCCCACTTCTCCAAGTGTATATGAAATTATCTGTCCTTTAACATCCCCACCAACAGGTGGAATCATGCTTTTTAATCTTAACTAAAGTAAGAGGTCAAAAGGGACATGCTGTTTTAATATGCAATATTTGATTATTATTGGAACAGAATGCATATTTATGTAATTATCGCCACATTTTAATCTCATAATAGATCAGCTTTCTTGAGGTATCAAAGTCTGAGTTAGTGTTCTAATAAGAAGTAAAACACATCTAGCTCCTACTATATGGCAGACAATGTGCTAAATTCTCTACAGGTGCTATTCATTACATTTAATTTATCCCTCAGTATAAGCTTATGAGAATATTGAATATACCATGGACTGCCAGAAGAATGAACAAGTCTGCCTTGGAAAAAGCACTGACAGAATGCTCCTTGGAAGTGAGGATGGTGAGACTTCGTCTCATGTACTTTGGACATGTTATCAGAAGGGACCAGTCCCTGGAGAGGGATATCATGCTTGGTAAGGTAGACATTCAGCGAAAGAGATGAGGACACTCAATGAGATGAATTGACACAGTGGCTGCAGCTATGGGCTCAAACATAGGAACCATTTGAGGATAGGACAGGACTGGGCAATGTTTCGTTCTGTTGTACATAAGGTCGCTATGAGTCGGAACCAACTTGATGGCACCTAACAACAAAGTATGCATTATTATCCCCGTTTTGCAAATAAATAAGTATAGTTTAAAGACTTTTAATGGCATTTTACATCCATTTCAGGAAGCCATAAGGCCGTGACGGTTGGTTTGTGGCCTGAAAGGATGAGTCAGTGTGCTTACAGAGAACGGATAAATTAAAGTCTTTCACAGCTTTGTATCATGCAAAAGTGCGCTACAACACTCTGGTACTGTATGTCTTTCCCTTTTCCCTTCCTAACTTTGACAGTCTGAGAATTCCTTTAATAAATGAACAGTCTTTAGCCATCCTCCACTTTTTCTTATGAGGGAAGAAACTTTTGGTGTTAATTCAGGACAAGATGAAACTATGTGTACACGTCAGATTGAAAGTGAAAGCAAAGTCAGGCTCTTCATTTCTGGGAAATAGGCTAGATGCTAAGAAAACAGGTTCATTGTGTTCTAGAATAACCAGTTGTAAGCAGTTTTGGGTGTGGTATTTTTACCACAGGCTGCTTGAATATTTTCTACTGCCTTTTTCTCTTCAATTCTGAACAAGAGAAACCTAAATAGCCCCACTTTTCAGATCTCTTAGAGTTGCTGTCTGTCAAATCCTTAAACCCTTTTAGTAGATTTTCACAGATCAAATTAACTCACTGTTATTATTACATTTAAAAATCCGTATATGTGTTATGCTTAGAAAAGTGCTTGAAAGGATGTATACCAAAATTTTAAGTGAATTTCATTCACAACAACCTATGAGTACTGTTTTCAAGAATATTTTTGTCATTCATTCACTCATTCTTTCCAGATTTTATTAAGGATCAGCCATATTGCTATATTTATGGTGAGATTCATACAAACCAAATCCACTGCCGTCAAGTTTATTCCAACTTATAGTGTTGAATCTACTCCCTGTATAAGCATAGCAGAACTGCTTTATAGGATTTCCAAGGCTGTAAATCTTTCTGGAAGCAGACTGCCACATTTTTCTCCAGCAGGGCAGCTGATGGTTTCGAACTACCGACCTTTTCAGTTCCCAGTTGAGCCCTTTAAACACTGCACCACTACAGCTCCTAGCATTAAGCTGGATGTGGCAATTTAAGGAAGAAGTGAAAGAAAGAAGAACACTGGTCAATGCATTGCATGGACTGGACTCTATGGGGCAAAAACATGAAATGACTTAACCTTTATCTAAGTATGGCTTTCAACCCTGCCACATCACCTTACTCATTTCAACCCTTAATCACACCTTTGCCATGTCCAAGAGTCTTGTTTTCTTTTCAGGAATAAAATATTGCAGCCAAGGCAATTTAAGTCATTTAAAAATTCAAAGCTTGTCCTCCCCCAAACTCACACATGATCCTTCATTTTTTGGGTTTCTTTTTTCTTTCAAAATATTGGAGATGGCAAGATTGATTAAGAGAAAAAATTAGAAATATTCTTTCCTAACATATCTCTTGATACTTTTTACCAAGCTTTCTCCTGTAAAGGATCTTCCAGCACACCATGAAGGTGTGATTTTCTCACATCCTCTGCAACACAGGGGTTATTCTTTCACATCTTGGTTAAACTGGTAGGGAAAATGATAGTTTGTCCTTTTAATATACAAGTTTTTTTTTCTACAAGTGTTCTTGAACATCTTATATTTTTACTGTTCATATATTATTCTTATGATTGTGTAAAATCTTTTGCCCATTTAGCTTCTGGGAAGAGATAGTTTATAAAACCTCTGCATAATTAAATATACACACACAGAGACAGAGCAAAGATTACAAGCAGCATGTTGGTGAGACACTGAAGTTCAGTTAGATTGTTGTGGACTGTCTCTGATGCTTTAAAACCAAACCACTTTTATTGTTGAGATGCTATTGAGCTTCTTTTAAATATCATGATATACATATAGATATGTATGTGTGTGTATGTCTAAAACCAAAGACCAAACTCTTTGTCGTCGAGTTGATTCCAACTTATAGTCACCCCACAGGAAAGAGTAGGACTGCTCCATAGAGTTTCCAAGGAGCTCCTGGTGCATTCAAATTTCTGACCTTTTGGTTAGCATCCATAGCCTTTAGCCACTACGTCACCATATACCACTTGTCTGTCAGTTTGTCGTACTATGGCAACTTATGTGTTGATATTATGCTGGAAGCTACGCCATTGGTATTTCAAATACCTGCAGGATCATCATTGGTAGACAGGTTTCAACAGAGGTTCCAGACTAAGACAGATTAGATGAAAGGCCTGGCAATCTACTTCTGAAAATTAACCAATGAAAACCTTTTGGGTAGCAACATTGTCCTATATAGTGTTGGAAGAGGAGCCCCTCTGCCCCCCTAGATTGGAAGGCACTCAAAATACAACTAGGGAGGGACTATTTCCTTAAAGTAGAGTTCAACTTTATAGCACAAATGGAATAAAGCCTTTGGGACCTTCATTTCCTGGTATGGCATCACTCAAAATGAGAAGCAATAGCTGCAAATATTCATTAGTAATAAGAATGTGATGTACAAAGCATGAATCAAGGGAAATTTAAGTCTTCACAAATGAAACAGAACACTTGAATATAGACATCCTAGGTGAGCTGAAGTGAACTAGTACTGGCCATTTTGAATCTGAAAATCATCTGGTCTACTATGCCAGTAACAACAAATTGAAGAGGATCAGTGTTAATTTCATCACCCAAAAGAGCATTTCATGACTTATCTTGAAGTACAATGCTGTCAGTAATAGATTAGTATCCATACATTAACAAAGAAGACCAGTTAATATGACTAATTATTCAAATTTACACATCAAACAGGAAAGCCAAATGTGAAGAAATTGAAGATTTTTAAGAACTGCTGCAGCCTGTAATTGATCAAAAGTGCAGTCGAGATACATTGATGATTACTGGTGATTGGAATGCAAAATTTAGAAACAAAGAAAAGTCAGCAGTTGGAAGATATAGCCTTGATGATAGAAACAATGCCGGAGCTCAAATAATAGAATTCTGCAAGACCAATGGCTAATTAATTGCAAATAGCTTTTTCAAAAACCCAGTCAACTACTGTACACATAGACCTTGCCACAGCTATCAAATCTACTACAGCTGTACATCTGTGGAAAGAGACGATGGAGAAGCCAATATTATCAGTCAAGACAAAGCCATGGGCCAACTGTGGAACAGACCACTAACTGCTCACGTGCAAGTTCAAGCTGAAGCTAAAGAAAACCAAAGCAAGTTCACAAGAATCAAAGCACGACCTTGAATAAATCCTGACTGAATTTAGAGACCATCTCAAGAATAGATTTGAGACTTCCGGACAACATGGCATTATAGACAGAAGCACCACACCACTCCTCCACAGTAACGACGTGAAAAAATAAGTTAAACAGAGACAAACATCACTCCTGGAACCCTAAGCATGAAATGATGAGATAGAGAACTCAGCCAAGCACCGAATGGAATAAGAAACTGACAGAGAACAGAGAGCGAGGAGGGATATGTGCAGAGGTCCACTATCAGCTAATGCAGCATGGATTAACCATCTTGGACTCTTGTCAAAGATTGGAAAATAGGGAGTACTGGAAAACAGCTTCACAGAGCTCCCAGCAGGAGACAGAACAACTACTCCCTTAGCACTTTTTTGTTTGTTTTTGCATCCTGTTTTTCTCTCCTCTCTCTCTTCTTTCCTATATCCATCTTTGCTCCACACATCACAATCTCCCCCCTCCTTCCTGCCTACCTACGCTGTGAGCTGAACATCACACCCCAAGTAGCACAGGCATGGCCTACTGGAACCTGCCCTGCACTGATTCCCGGCCTGCCCTGTCAGCTAGTATGTACCACAAACAGCCCATCCCAGCAAATTCCCTTCAGCTGGAAGTGCCCTGCTGCACCATAGCTGAGTGACTGACCATGCCCATTGGACAAGGAGGTGAAAAGTATCGTGCCCACAGATAAACAACCAAAAAAGAACACATAGCCAGCCTGCTCAGACATAACCAAATAAAACAAAAAAGCAGGACAAAACAAACAAATCTACAATCAATAACTACCAAATGTCCTGAAGATAGCAGACAATATCAAAACATATAAAAAATCAGGACAGGATGGTTCCAGTAGGTTTCCAAATTAAAACACCAGATGACTTTCCAATAGAAAAAAAGGCACTAGAACTACCGGATGGGGAATTCAAATCTCTAATATTCAGAGCTATCCAAGAGTCAAAGCAAAAAGCAGACAAAAAAAATAGACAAATTCATGGAAAAGGCAGCCAAATTCATGGAAAATATAGATAAAAAATGGAATAATTCAGGAAAATAATACAGGAACAAAATGCCAAAATAAATTCACAACTAGAAATCATGCAAAAACAATTAGAAATCCATAAGATGAACAACAAGATTTCAGAAATAGTGTCATAGAAGGGCTGAGGAGCAGGTTTGAAATGATAGAAGAAAGGACCAGAAAAATTGAAGACAAGCACTTGGATACAACTCTGCTTGAGAAAAAATCAGAAAAAAGAACGAACAAAAATGAAGAGACCCTAAGAATTATGTGGGATACAAAAAAAAAAAAAAGCAAAAATTTGTGAGTGATCAGAGTTTCAGAATGGGGGGAGAAAACAGAAAACACAGAGAGGATCATTGAAGAACTGCTGACAGAAAACTTCCCACTGTCTTGAAAGATGAAAAGCTGACCATCCAAGAAGCTCAACAAAACCCATATAGGATAGACCCCCCCAAAAAATCATCAAGGCATATCATAATCTCACTCACTAAAATCAAAGACAAAGAATTTTGAAAGCAGGTTAAGAAAAATGAAAAGTCACATATAGAGAAGAAACAATAAGACTAAGCTCTAATTACTCAGCAGAAACCATGAAGGCAAGAAGGCAATGGGATGACATATATAAAACCTTGAAAGAAAAAAATTTCCAGCCAAGAATTATATATCCCGCAAAACTCTCATTCGAATATGATGGTGAAATTAGGTCATTTAGGATAAACAGAAATTAAGGGACTATTTGTAAAAACCGAACTAAACTTACAAGAATTATTAAAGGGGGGCCTTTGTTCTGAGAACAAACATCAGACCACAGACTGAATCAAGGATGCAGGCTGGTACAAGCCTGATACCAACTTAGGAAATGAACTCTCAAGGACTATTCAAAATCAAAAGAATTACAACAGGGAACCAGAGAGGTTAATCTGTAAATGACAACAACATCAGAACAATAAAAGAGGGAATTAATGGTGTAGGTATAGAACCTTCTAATGGAGAGGAAGGCAAGGTGATGCCAAGTAATAATAGACTGGTTCAAACCTAGGAAGATAAGAGAAAATTTTAAGTTAACCACAAGGAAAGTTAACAAACCTACTCATCAAAATAAAGAAGAAAAAAATAAAGTCTCAGTAAAACATCATTTACAAAAACAAAAGAAATAGAAAAAAAAAAAAACACAGACAAAAGGAATTTAGCACAGGAGAGTAAGAGGAACAAAGAAAACGTCAGCATCACAAAAATAAGCACTACAAAATGACAGCAATTAACTCACACTTCTCAATAAATACACTGAATGTAAAGGGCCTAAATGCACCCATATAGAGACAGAGAATTATAGAATGGGTAAAAAAAACAAGAATGCATCAGGATGCTGTCTATAAGAAACACATCTGAGAAACAGACATAAATTAATAAAAAATCAAAGAATGGAAAAAAAAAATATATCAAGCCAACAACTACCAAAAAAGAGCAGGAGTGGTAACACTAATCTCAGATAAAATACACTTTAAAACAAACTCCACCATAAAAGACAAAGAAGGACACTATATGGTGATTAACGGGATGATCCATCATGAAGACATAACAATAGTAAACATCTACGCGCCCAATGACAGCACTCCAAAATACATAAAAGAAACTCTAACAGCACTGAAAAGAGAAATGGACAGTTCCACAATAATAATAGGAGACTTCAACACACCACTGTCAGTAAAGGACAGAACATCTAGAAAGAAACTCATCAAAGATACAGAAGACATAAAGGGCACAGTTAGACAACTTGACCTCATAGACATATATAGAACACTACACCCAACAGCTGCAAAGTACACATTCTTTTCCAATGCACATGGAACGTTCTCCAGAATAGACTGCATCTTAGGCCACAAAGCAAGCCTCAACAAAATCCAAAACATTGAGATAATACTAAGTATCTTCTCTGACCACAAAGGCATCAATGTAGAAATTAAAAACAGGAAGAGCAAGGAAAAAAAAATCAATTATATGGAAACTGAATAACACCTTGCTTACAAACCACTGTGTAATAGAACAAATCAGAGGTGGAATAAAAAAATTCCTAGAATCAAATGAGAATGAAAACGCATCATACCAAAACCTTTGGGAAACAGCTAAGGCAGTCCTCAGAGGACAATTTATAGCAACAGATGCACACATCAAAAAAGAAGAAAGGGACAAAAATCAAAACATTAACTACACAATACAAACAAATAGAAACACCCACAGCCAGTAGAAGAAAAGAAGTAATACCGGAGCAGAAATAAATGAAATAGAGAATAGAAAAACAATAGAAAGAATCAACAAAACCAAAAGTTGTTTCTTTGAAAGGATTAACAAAATTGACAAATCACTGGCCAAACTGACAAAAGAAAAACAGGAGAGGTCACAAATAACCCAAATAAGAAATGAAATGGGGGACATTACAACAGACTCAACTGAAATAAAAAGGATCATAACAGAGTATAATTAAAAACAATGCCCCAACAAATTTGAAAACCTAGAGGAAATGCATACATTTCTAGAAACAAACTTCCTACTCAAAATAACACAAAGTGATGTTGAAAATCTGAACAGACTCATAACAAGAGAAGAGATTGAAAAAGTAATAATAATAAAAAAACTCCCAGCAAAAAAAAGCCCCAGCCCAGATGGCTTCACTGCAGAATTGTACCAAACATTCAGAGAAGAGCTTACACCTGTACTACTCAAACTATTTCAGAACACAGAAAAGGAAGTGACACTTCCAAATTCATTCTATGAAGCCAGCATAACCCTGATACCAAAACCAGGCAAAGATGCCACAATAAAAGAAAATTACAGACCAATATCTCTCATGATTATAGATGCAAAAATTCTCAACAAAATTCTAGCCAGTAGAATTCAGCATCATATGAAAAAAATAATACACCATGACCAAGTAGGATTCATACCAGGTATGCAAGCAAGGTTCAATGGTAGAAAATCAATTAACGTAATCCACCACATAAATAAAAGGGAAGAAAAGAATCACATGATCACCTCAACTGATGCAGAAAAGGCATTCGACAAAGTCCAACACCCATTCCTGTTGAAAAACTCTCAATAAAATAGATATAGAAGGGAAATTTCTCAACATAATAAAGGGCGTCTATGCAAAACCAATGGCCAACATCATTCTTAATGGTGAGAAGCTGAAAAAAATACCCTTGAGAACAGGAACAAGACAAGGATGACGTTTATCACCACTCCTATTAATCATTGTGCTGGAAATCCTAGCTAGAGCAATAAGGTGGGAAAAAGAAATAAAGTGCATCCAAATTGGTAATGAAGTTAAACTGTCCCTATTTGCAGATGATATGATACTATACATAGAAAACCCAAAAACTCCATGAGAAAACTACTGGAACTCATATAAAGATTCAGCAGAGCAGCAGGATGCAAGATAAACCCAAATATCAGTTGGATGCTATATACCAATAAAGAGAACGACGAAAAGGAAATCAGGAAAACAATACCATTTATAATAGCCCCTAAAAAAATAAAATACTTAGGAATAAATCTAACCGGGGATGTAAAAGACCTATACAAAGAAAACTACAAAATACTACTGCAAGAAACCCAAAGAGATCTACATAAATGGAAAAACATACCAGGCTCGTGGATAGGTAACGTAACATTGTGAAAATGACAATTCTACCCAAAGTAATTTAAAATACAGTGCAATCCCCATCCAAATACCAACAACATTCTTTAAAGAGATGTAAAAAAGAATTACTAACTTTATGTGGAAAGGGAAGAAGCCCGGGATAAGTAAAGCACTATTGAAGAAGAATAAAGTAGGAGGACTCGCACTATCTGACCTCAGAACCTACGATACAGCTACAGTAGTCAGAACAGCCTGGTACTAGTACAACTACAGATACATTGACCAATGAAACAGAATAGAGAACCCAGGTGTAAATCCATCCGCCTACAGTCACCTGATCTTAGACAAGGGCCCAAAGTCCATCAATCAGGGAAGAGGCACTCTTTTAAGCAAATAGTGCTGGCAAAACTGGATGTCCATCTGCAAAAAAAATGAAACAGGATCCTTACCTCACACCACACACAAAAACTTATTCAAAATGGATCAAAGACCTAAATATAAAGCCCAAAACTATAAAGTTCATAGAAGGAAAAATAGGATCAATGCCAGAGGCCCTAATACGTGGCCTTAACAGGATACAAACCGTAATCAACAACACACAAACCCCAGGAGATAAGCTAGATAACTGGAATCTTCTAAAAATTAAACTCTTATGCTCATCGAAAGACTTCGCCAAAAGAGTAAAAAGCGAACCTACAGACTGGGAAAAAATTTTTGGACATTACAAGTCAGACATAGGTCTATTCTCTAAAATCTACAAGAAAATCCAACACCTCTACATCAAAAAGACAAATAATCCAATTAAAAAATGGGCAAAGGAAATGAACAGACACTTCACAAAAGAAGACATTCAAGGGGCCAACAAACACATGAGGGAATGCTCGTGATCACTAGCCATTAGAGAAATGCAAATCAAAACCACAATGAGGTACCATCTCACCCCGGTATTACTGGCGCAAATCAAAAAAACTGAAAATAACAAATGTTGGAGAGGCTGCGGAGAGATTGAGCTCTTATGCACTGCTGGAGGGAATGCAAAATGATACAACCATTTTGGAAAATGATATGGAGCTTCATTAGAAAGCTAGGAATAGAAACAGCATATGATCCAGCAATCCCACTCCTAGGAATATATCCTAGAGAAATAAGAGCTGTCACAAGAATAGATATATGCACACCCATGTTCACTGCAGCATTGTTCACGACAGCAAGAAGATGGAAACAGCCTAGATGCCCATCAACAGATAAATGGATAAACAAACAATGGAGTATTACTCAACAATAAAGAACAACGATGAATCTGTAAAGCATCTCATAACATGGATGAATCTGGAGGACATTATGTTGAGTGAAATAAGTCAATCACTAAAGGACTAATAATGTATGATAGCACTACTGTGAAAACTCATAAAAATGTTCACACAAAAAGAAACAATCTTTGATGGTTAAGACGGAGAGAAGAGATGTGGGTATATACTAAACAGATAATAGATAAGTGGTACTTTGGTGAAGGATAAGACAGTACACAATACTGGTGAAGCCAGCATAACTCATATAAGGAAAGGTCATGGAAGTTCCATAGACACATCCAAACTCCCTGAGGGAATGAATTGCTGGGCGGAGGGCTGTGGGGACCATGGTCTTGGGGAACATCTAGCTCATATGGCATAAAATAGTTTACAAGGAAAATGTTCTACATTCTACCTTGGTGAGTGGCGTCTGGGGTCTTAAAAGCCTGTGAGCAGCCATCTAAGATACTCCACAGGTCTCACGCCTTCGGGAACAAGGGAGAATGAAGAAAACAAAATGGGTAAGATCAGTCCAAAGGACTAATGGACCACAACAACCACGGCCTCCACCAGACTGAGCCCAGTACAACTAGATGGTGCCCAGCTACCACCACTGACTGCTCTGACTGAGATCACAACAGAGGGTCCCAGACAGAGCCGGAGAAAAACGTAGAACAAAATTCTAACTCACAAAAAAGACCAGACATACTGGCCTGACAGAGACTGGAGAAACCCCAAGAGTATGGCTCCCGAACACTCTTTTAGCTCTGTAATGAAGTCACTCCTGAGGTTCACCCTTCAGCTGAAGATTAGACAGCTCCATAAAATAAAACAAGACTAATGGGGCACAACAGCCCAGGGACAAGGACTACAAGGCAGGAGGGGACAGGAAAGCTGGTAATATGGAACCAAAGGTTGAGAAGGGAGAGGGTTGACATGTCTTGGAGTTGCTTCCCAATGTCATAAAACAATATGTGTACTAAGTGTTTAATGAGAAACTATTTGTTCTGTAAACTTTTGTCTAAAGTACAATAAAAAATTTAAAAACGTAAGTATCACATATGTTTAATATATGTATCTATGTACATAGTTACATATGTATTTCTAAGACTACAAAAAACGCCTTAAAAATATAAGCACTTTAACTAATAGACCACAACTATCACAGCCTCTACCAGACTAAGTCCAGCACAACTAGATGATATCCAGCTACCACTACTGACTGCTCTGACTGGGATCACAATAGAGGGTCCCAGACTGAGCTGGAGAAAAATTTAGAACAAAATTCTAACACACACACACACACAGACACACACACACACACACACGCACACAAAAGACTTACTGATCTGCTAGAGACTGGAGAAACCCAAGAGTATGGCTCCCGAACACCCTTTTAGCTCAGTAATGAAGTCACTCCTGAGGTTCACCCTCTAGCCAAAGATTAGACAGGCCCATAAAACAAAACAAGACTAAATGGGCACACCAGCCCAGGGACAAGGACAAGAAGGCAGGAGGGGACAGGAAAGCTGGTAATTGGGAATCCAAGGTCGAGAAAGGGAGAGTGTTGACATGTTATGGAATTGGCAACCAAAGTCACAAAACAATATGTGGATTAATTGTTTAATGAGAAACTTGTTTGTAAACCTTCATCTAATCTACAGTAAAAAAAAATTAAAAAGAAAAAAAGAATAGATTTGACACATTGAACACTAATGACCAAAGATTCATGGCAACCCCATGTGTTACATTGTAGAACTGCTCCATAGGATTTTCTTGGCTAAAAATTTTACTGAGGCAGATTTCCAGGCCTTCTTTCTTCTGTGCCATTGGGTGGATTTGAACTGTCAACCTTTAGGTTAGTAAAGTGCCAACAGTTTTGGCCACACAAGGACCTTCATATAATATATATATTTA
>NW_004443994.1:3202887-3204676 GCF_000243295.1 Trichechus manatus latirostris
TTATTTTCTATATAAATTAAATAAGGTTTGTCTTTCTCCTGTAGCATCATGAAAAAAATGTGGGGCAGATTTTGGATAATCATGGTGTATAATCTTTTCAATATGCTTCTGGATTTAGTTTGCTAATAGTATTTTTTGAGGATTTTTGTATCTATATTCATTGGGAATATTGGTCTGTAGTTTTCTTTTCTTGTGTTATGCTTGTCTGGTTTTGGTATCAGGTTAATGCTAGTCCCACAGAATGAGTTAGGGAGAATTCCCTCCTCTTCTATATTTTGGAGAAGTTTAAGGATTGGCATCACATCTTCTGTAAATGGTAAAATTCCTCAGTGAGTCTGTCTGATCCTGGACTTTTCTTTGTTGGAAAGTTTGTTTTTTTCTCCTTTTTTGTTCTCTTTACTTTTTATGAGTCTGTTGAGGTATTCTATTTTTTCCTGAGTTAGCGTAGAAAGTTTGTGTGTTTCTATGAATTTTTCCACTTCATCAAATTATCTAATTTGTTGGCATACAATTGTTCATAATCTCTTACAAAAGTTTTTCTTTCATTCTGGTCTGTTGTAATGTCTTCGTTTTTGTTTCTGATTTAATATATCTCTTCTTTGTCAGTCTAGCTAAAGGCTTGTCACTTTTACTGATCCTTTCAAAAAACCAACTTCTGCTTTCATTGGTCATTTTTCTTTTTTTGTTCTCTATTTCATTTATCTCTTCTCTGATCTTCCCTAATTCCTTCCTTCTTTTTGGTTTGCATCTAATTTGCTCTTCTTTTTCTAGTTCTTCATGTTTTCAGTTAGGTTTTCGATTAGTGATCTTTCTTCTATTTTAATATAGGGGTTTATAGCCACAAATTTCCCTCTAAGAACTGCTTTTGCTGCATCCCATAGATTTTCATATGCTGTGCTTCCTTTTTCATTCATCTCTAAATATCTTCTTATTTCCCTTTATTTTCTTCCTTGACCCATTTTTTGGTTAATAGTATGTTTTTCGTTCCCATATGTTTGTGTATTTTCCAGTTTTTTTTCTGTTATTAATTTCTAATTTCATACCATTGTGGTCAGAGAAAATACTTTGTATGATTTCAATTTTCTGAAATTTATTGAGGTTTGGTTTGTGGTGTCACATTTTGTCTATCCTAGAAAAAGATCCATGTTTACTGGAGAAGAGTGTGTATTGTGCTTTCGTTGGGTGGAGTGTTCTGTATATGACTGTTAGGTTTAATTGGTTTACCATGTCACTCAGGTCTTCTGTTTTCTTATCGATCTTTCTGGATGTCTGTCCATTATTGAGATTGGTGTGCTGAAGTTGTCCACTATTATTGTAGAATTGTCAATTTCCCCTTTCACTTCTTTCAGTGTTTGCATACATATTTGGTACTGCTATATTTGATGCATATGTATTTATAATTGCTATGTCTTCTTGATGTATTTTTTATCATTATATGATCTCCTTGTTTGTTTCTTATAACACAGTTTGACATGAAGTCTATTTTGTCTGATATTAAGATTGCCGCCCCTGCTCTCTTTTGGTTGTTACTTGCATGGAATATTTCTTTTCATCCTTCTACTTTCAATCTATTTGTATTTAGTCCCAAGATGCATCTATTATATACAGCATATAGTTGGGCCTACTTGTTGTTCGTTTTCTTATCCATTCTGCCACTCTCTGCCTTTTGATTGGAGCATTTAGTTCATTTTTTAAAAATTGTACTTTAGATGCAGGTTTACAGAACAAACTAGTTTCTCATTAAACAGTTAGTACACATATTGTTTTATGACATTGGTTAACAACCCCA
>NW_004443994.1:3204776-3209189 GCF_000243295.1 Trichechus manatus latirostris
GCCTTCTAGTCCTTGTCCCTGGGCTGGTGTGCCCCTTTAGACTTGTTTTGTTTTATGGGCTGTCTAATCTTTGGCTGAAGGATGAACCTCCAGAGTGACTTCACTACTGAGATAAAAGGGAGTCTGGGGGCCATACTCTTGGGTTTCTCCAGTCTCTGTCAGGCCAGTAAGTCTGATCTTTTTTGGTGAGTTAGAATTTTGTTCAATAATTTTCTCCAGCTTTGTCTGGGGTCCTCTATTGTGTCCCTGTCAGTGGTGGTAGCCAGACACCATCTAGTTGTACTGGACTCAGTTTGGTAGAGGCTGCAGTAGTTGCGGTTTATTAGTCCTTTGGACTAATCTTTCCCTTGTGTCTTTAGTTTTCTTCATTTTTCTTTACTCCTGAAGGGAGGAGACCAGTGGAGTATCTTAGATGGCTGCTCACAGGCTTTTAAGACCCCAGATGCTACTCACAAAAGTAGAATGTAGAACATTTTCTTTATAAGCTATACTATGCCAGTTGAGCTAGATGTTCCCTGAGATCATGGTCCCCACAATCTTCAGTCCAGTATTTAGTCCCTAAGGGAGTTTGGATTTGTCCAAGACCTTACTCTGGACAAGTTGTACTGGCTTCCCCTGTCTTACCTTTCACCAAAGTTACCACTTATCTATTGTCCATTTAGTGTTTTTCTACCTCCACCCCTCCCCTCCAGCGTAACCATCAAAGATTGTTTCTTTTTGTGTGTAAACCTTTTCATGAGTTTTTACAGTAGTGGTTTCATACAATATTTGTCCTTTTGTGATTGACTTATTTCACTCAGCATAATGTCCTCCAAATTCATACATGTTGTGAGATGCTTTGCAGGTTCATCATTGTTCTTTATTGTTGTGTAGTATTCCATTGTGTATATGTACCATAGTTTGTCTATCCATTTGTCTGTTGATGGGCATATAGGTTGTTTCCATCTTTTTGCTATTGTGAACAATGCTGCAAAGAACATGGGCGTGCATATGTCTATTCGTGTGACGGCTCTTATTTCTCTGGATATATTCCTAGGAGTGGTGTTGCTGTATCATATGGTGTTTTTATTTCTAGCTTTCTAAGGAAGCAGCATATCATTTTCTAAATTGGTTGTAGCATTTTGCATTCCCACCAGCAGTGCATAAGTATTGCAATCTCCCGGCAGCCTCGCCAACATTGTTATTTTCTGTTTTATGATTTGTGCCAGTAATGCCAGGGTGAGATGGTATCTCATTGTAGTTTTGATTTGCATTTCTCTAATGGCTAGTGATCTCGAGCATTTACTCATGTATTTGTTGGCTACTTCAGTGTCTTCTTTGGTAAAGCGTCTGTTCATTTCCTTTTTTAAATTGGATTATTTGTCTTTTTGTCATAGACGTGTTGGAATTTCCCCATATATTTTAGAGATTAGACCTTTGTTGGATTTGTCATGGTCAATTTTTTTCCCCAGTCTCTAGGTTCTCTTTTTACTGTTTTGGTGAAGTGTCTTGATGAGCATAAGTGTTTAACTTTTAGAAGATCCTAGTTATCTAGCTTATCTTCTGGAGTTTTCATGCTGTTAGTTATGGTTTGTATCCTGTTAATGTCTTTTATTAGGGCCACTAGCATTGATCCTATTTTTTCTTCTATGAACTTTACAGTTTTTTGTTTTATATTTAGGTCTTTCATCCGTTTTGAATTAGTTTTGTGTATGGTGTGACATATGTATCCTGTTTCATTTTTTTTGCAGTTGGACATCCAGTTTTGCCAGCACCATTTGTTAAAAAGACTGTCTTTTTCCCGTTTGATAGACTTAGGGATCTTGTTGAAGATCAGGTGAATATAGGTGGATGCATTTACATCTGAGTTCTTGATTCTGTTCCATTGGTCAATGTATCCGTCGTTGTACCAGTACCAGGCTGTTTTGACTACCATAGCTGTATAGTAGGTTCTGAGGTCAGGTACTGCGAGTCCTACTTTATTCTTCTTTTTCAGTAATGCTTTACTTATCTGGGACCTCTTCTATTTCCGTATAAATTTAATGATGCGTTTTTCCTTCTCTATAAAGATTATTCCTGGTATTTGGATCAGGATTGTGTTGTATTTGTAAATTGCTTTGGGTAGAATTGTCATTTTCACAATGTTGAGTCTACCTATCCATGATCATGGTAGGTTTTTCCGTTTATGTAGATCTCTTTTGGTTTCTTGCAGTAGTGTTTTGTAGTTTTATTTGTATAGCTCTTTTGCATCCCTGGTTAGATTTATTCCTAAGTAGTTTGTTTTTCAGGGACCATTATAAACGGTATTGTTTTCCTGATTTCTTTTTCATCGTTTTCTTTATTGGTGTATAGGAATCTAATGGATTTTTTTTATGTTTGTCTTATATCCTGCTACTCTGTGAATCTTACTATTAGTTCCAGTAGTTTTCTAGTGGAGTCTTCCGGGTTTTCTATATATAGTGTCATATCATTTGCTAATAGGGACAGTTTAACTTCTTATTACCAATTTGGATGCCCTTTATTTCTCTTCCTTGCCTTATTGCTCTAGCTAGGACTTCCAGCACAATGTTAAATAGGAGTGGTGATAAAGGACATCCTTGTCTTGTTCCTGTTCTCAAGGGAAATGTTTTCAGCCTCTCTCCATTAAGAATGATGTTGGCTGTTGGTTTTGTATAGATGCTCTTCTTATGTTGAGGAATTTCCCTTCTATACCTGTTTTATTTAGAGTTATTATCAGGAATAGGTGTTGAGCTTTGCAAAATGCATTTTCTGGGTCAAATGAGATGATCATGTGATTGTTTTCTTTTATCTATGTGATGGATTATGTTGATTAATTTTTTAATGTTGAACTATCCTTGCATACCTGGTGTGAGTCCTACTTGGTCATGGTATATTATTTTTTTGATATGATGCTGAATTCTATTGGCTAGAATTTTGTTGAGAATTTTTGTATCTATATTCATGAGAGATATTGGTCTATAATTTTCTTTTTTTATGGTATCTTTGCTTGGTTCTGGTATCAGGGTTACGCTGGCTTCATAGGATGAATTTGGAAGTATCCTCTCCTTTTTTATGTTCTGAAATAATTTGAGTAGTACTGGTGTAAGCTCTTCTCTTTGTGTTTGGTAGAGTTCTCCAGTGAAGCCATCTGGGCCGGAGTTTTTTTTGTTGGAAGTTTTATTTAATACTTTTTCAATCTCTTCTCTTTTTATGGGTATGTTCAGATTTTCAACATCAAGTTGTGATAACTTGGATAAGTAGTGTGTTTCTAGAAATTTGTTCATTTCCCCTAGATTTCCAAATTTGTTGGAGTATAGTTTTTCATAATACTCTGTTGTGATCCTTTTTATTTCACTTGGGCCCTTTGCAATGTTCCCCATTTCATTTCTTTCTTTCTTTCTTTCTTTCTTTTTTTTACTGTACTTCAGGTGAAGGTTTACACAACAAATAGTTTCTAATTAAACATTAGTACACATATTGTTTTATGACATTGGTTAACAACCCCATGATATGTCAACCCTCTCCCTTCTCGACCTTTTTTTTTGGTGAAAATATACATAGCCAAAGATACACCATTTCAAAAATTTCTACATGTGCAGTTCAGTGACATCAACTACAGTCTTCCAGTTGTGCTGCTATTCTCACTTTAGATGAAGGTTTACAGAACAGAATAGTTCTCATTAGACAGTTAGTACATATGTTGCCCTATGACAATGGTTAACAACCCCACTACATGTCATCACTGTCCTTAGTCAACCTTGGGTTCCCTATCACCAGCTTTCCTGTCCCCTTCTGCCCTCTAGTCCTTTTCCCTGGAATGTTGTGCCTCATTAGTCCCGTTTTGTTTTATGGGGCTGTCCAATCCCTGGCTGAACGGTGAACCTCGGTATTGACTTCACCACTGAGCTAAAAGGTGCCTGGAGGGCATACTCTTGGGGTTCCTCCAGTCTCTTTTAGGCCAGTAAATCTGGTCTTTTTTGTGTATATTAGAATTTTGTTCTACATCCTTATACAGCTCTGTCCAGAACCTTCTGTTGTGATCCCGGTCAGAGCAGTCAGTGGTGATAGCTGGGCACCATCTAGTTGTACTGGACTCAGTCTGATGGAGGCCGTAGTTGTTGTGGTCCATTAGTCCTTTGGTTTAATCTTTTCCTTGTATCCTGTTCTCTTCATTCTCCCTTGATCCCGAAGGGTTGAGATCAGTGGAGTACCTTAGATGGCTGCTCACAGCTTTTTAAGACCCCCAGATGCTACTCACCAAGGTAGAATGTAGAACATTGTCTTTATAAACTGTGTTATGCCAATTGAGCTAAATGTTCCCCGAGACCATGGTCCCCACAGCCCTCCGCCCAGGAATTCAGTTCCTCAGGGAGTTTGGATGTGTCTATGGAGCTTCCATGACCTTTCCTTGTACAAGCTGTGTTGGTTTCCCCA
>NW_004443994.1:3211669-3235720 GCF_000243295.1 Trichechus manatus latirostris
AGTTTTTCATAATATTCTGTTATGATCCTTTTTATTTCAGTTGGGTCTGTTGTAATGTTGCCAGTTTCATTTCTTATTTGGGTTATTTGTGTCCTCTCATGTTTTTCTTTTGTCAGTCTGGCCAGTAGTTTTTCGATTTTGTTGATTCTTTCAAAGAACCAGCTTTTGGTTTTGTTGATTCTTTCTATTTTTTTTCTATTCTTTATTTTGTTTATTTCTGCTCTGGTCTTTGTTATTTCCTTTCTTCTGGTGGCATTGGGCTTTTTCTTCTGTTCTTTTTCTATTTGTTTGAGTTGTGTAGTTAATGTTTTGATTTTGTCCTTGTCTTCTTTTTTGATGTGTGCATCTATTGCGATAAATTGTCCTCTGACTGCCTTTGTTGTGTCCCAAAGGCTTTGGTATGATGTGTTTTCATTCTCATTTGATTCTAGGAAGTTTTTGGTTCCATCTCTGATTTCTTCTATTACCCAGTGATGTGTAAGCAGAGTATTATTCAGTTTCTGTGTAATTGATTTTTTTTCCTTACTCTTTCTATTGTTAATTTCTACCTTGATGGCATTGTGGTCAGAGAAGGTACTTTGAATTATCTCGACTTTTCGGATCTTGCTGAGGATTGTTCTGTGGCCTAAGATGTGGTCTATTTTGGAGAATGTTCCATGTGCATTGGAAAAGAATGTGTACTTTGCAGCTCTGTTTGATGGAGTGTTCTATGTATGTCTATGAGATCAAGTTGGCTGATTGTGCCCTTTAGGTCTTCTGTATCTTTGCTGAGTTTCTTTTTAGTTGTTCTTTCCTTTACTGAGAGTGGTGTGTTGAAGTCTCCTACTATTATTGTTGAACTGTCCATCTCTCTTTTCAGTGCTGTTAGAGTTTGTTTTATGTATTTTGGATCCCTGTCATTGGGTGCATAGATGTTTATTATGGTTATGTCTTCATGATGTATCCTTCCCTTAATCATTTTATGGTGTCCTTCTTTGTCTTTTATGGTGGATTTTGTTTTAAAGTCTATTTTATCTGAGATTAGTATTGCCACTCCTGCTCTTTTTTGGTAGTTGTTAGCTTGATATATTTTTTTCCAACCTTTGACTTTCAATAAATTCACAGCTTTGTTTCTAAGGTGTGTCTCTTGTAGACAGCATATTGATGGATCCTGTTTTCTTATCCATTCTGTCACTTTCTGTCTCTTTATGGGTGCATTGAGTCCATTTACATTCAGTGTAATTATTGCTAGATGTGAATTTGTTGCTGTCATTTTGTAGTGCTTTTTTTTTTGTGGTGCTGACGTTTTGTTTGTTCTTCTTACTCTCCTGTGCTGAATTACTTTTGTTTGTGGATTTTTTTAAATTTCTTTTGTTTTTGTAGGTTTTGTTTTTACTGAGACTTTATGTTTATCTTCTTTATTTTGATGAGTAGGTTTGTTATCTTTCTTTGTGGTTACCTTGAAATTTACCCTTATCTTCCTGAGTTTGAATCAGTCTATTACTATTTGTTTTTGCCTTGCTTTCCTTTCCATTACAAAGTTCTATACCTACACAGTTTATTCCTTCTTTTATTGTTCTGACTTTTTTGTCATTTGCAATTAACATCTCTGGTTCCCTGTTGTAAATTTTTTAGTTTTGAATAGTGCTTAAGATTTTATTTCCTATGTTGGTATCTGGCTGGTGCGATCTTGTGTCCTTGATTCAGGCTGTTGTGTGATGTTGTTTGTTCTCAAACCGAAGGACTCCCTGTAATAATTCTTGTAAGTTAGGTTTAGTTTTTATATATTCTCTTAATTTCTGTTTATCTTGAAATGTCCTAATTTCATCATAATATTAGAATGAGAGTTTTGCAGGATATATTATTCTTGGTTGGCAATTTTTTCTTTCAAGGTTTTGTATATGTCATCCCATTGCCTTCTTGCCTGCATGGTTTCTAAGCTGTAATCGGAGCTTAATCTTATTGTTTCCCCTCTGCATGTGACTTTTCATTTTTCTCCAGCTGCTCTCAGGATTCTTTGTCTTTGGTTTCAGCAAGTGTGATTATGATATGCCTTGTTGATTTTGTATTAGGGTCTATCTTATATGGGGTTTGTTGAGATTCTTGGATGCTCAGCTTTTCATCTTTCATGATATTAGGGAAGTTTTCTGTCAGCAATTCTTCAATTGTCCTCTCTGTACTTTCCATTTTCTCCTCCTGTCCTGGAACTCCAATCACTCGAAAATTTGTGCTTTTAAGTGTATCCCACATAATTCTCAGTGTTTCTTTATTTTTCTTTGTTCTTTTTTCTGATTTTCCCTCAAAGAAATTTGTATCTGATGTTTGTCTTCAATTTCACTAATCCTGTCTTCCATTGTTTTAAACCTGTTCCTCAGTCCTTCTATGACAGTGTCCATTTCTGAAATCTTGTTTATCTTTTGGATTTCTAATTTTTTTTTGTATGATTTCTAGTTGTGAATTTATTTTGACATTTTGTTTCTGCATTATATTTCTGAATTCTTCCATTTCTTGGTATTTTCCATGAATTTGTCTTTTTTTCCTCATTTTTGTCTGCTTTTTGCTTCAACTCTTGGATAGCTCTGAATATTAGAGCTTTGTATTCCCTATAAGATAGTTCTAGTGTGTTTTCTTCTTCTGGAAAATCATCTCGTGTTTTATTTTGAACACCTAGTTGAACAATCTCATCCTTTTTAAAATACATTTTGATATTGTCTGCCGTCTTTGGCACATTCAGTAGTTATTTTCTTCATTTATTGTTTGTAGATTTATTTCATATTGCTTTTTTGTTTTTTTTGGTTATGTCTGAGCAGCCAGGCTGTGCATTATTTGTTGTTTGCTCATCTGTGGGCCTGATATTTTTCACCCAAATGTCCAATAGATATGTCCAGTAACTCAGCTGTGACGCAGCATGGAAGGTTCATCTGAAGGGGAGGGTCTAGGATGGGTTCTTTGTGGCATGTACTTTGGCCAACAAGATGAGCCGCTGGTCAGTGCAGGGCAGGTTCCAGTAGATTGTGCCTGTAATTGTAGGTAGTGCAATGTTTAGTACACGGTGCAGATAGGCAGGAGAGAGGGGGAGGGAGAGGTTATGATGTGTGGAGCTAGGGTAGGTATGGAAAAGAAGATAGAGAGAGAAACAGGGGCAAAAGAAAAGTGCTGAGGGAACTTGCTGTTGGAGTCAACAGACGAGAAACTGAGAAATGGAGAAAAACAAAAAAGAAAAAGTAAATAAATAAAAAAAAATTAACGGAAAAAAAGCCCCCAGGATACCACCAGCATGGCTGCACAGACCGGGGAAGCTGCTCCCAAAACACGCAGTATAGCCTGGCTAGCAGGGGTGGAGATGATACACAGTGCCAGGTATTCAGGAGACAGGGAAAGAATGTAAGTAGAAAGAGATGAGAAACCAAGAAATGAAGGAAAATAAAAAGGAAAAAAAAAAGAAAGAGAAAGCAAACAAACAAAAAGAAAAGCCCCCAGGGTTCCCACCAGCATGGCTGTGCAGACCAGGGAAGCAGACAAGGGAAGCAGTTGCCTAGCTGAGCAGTGCTTCACAGCCTGTCAAGAAGAAGCAAAGATGGCACAGGGAGTCAGGTGTTCAAGAGAAAGGAGAGGGAGGAGGTGAGAGGTAGGGAAGAAACCAAAAGAGTCCAAAAAAGCAACACCAGCAACAAAGAAATGGCACTGTACCACATTTTCTTTATCCATTCTTCTGATGACGAACATTTAGACTGTTTCCACCTTTTAGCTATTGTGAATAGTGCAACAATGAACACTGGTGTACAAGTATCTGTTTGTGTTCCTGCTTTCAATTCTTTTGGGTATATACCTACAAGTGGAATTGCTGTATAATATGGTAATTCTATGTTTAACTTTTTGAGGAATTGCCAAACTGTTTTCCACAGTAGCTGTACCACAAATGTATTTATATTAAGCTGCTTTTCACATAAAGTACTACATGCCACATGCTCTAGGTGCACTGTTGCAGGGAATCATTTATGTAGCTGGTAATAATGATTCTCCTATACAATAAAGGCAACAACATGTAGTTAGAAAAGCAACTGACAATATTTGTGGGTGAAGAGAGAGATTATGTACTGTGTACATAGGCCTCTTGTAGGTGCTGAGGGATGTATGAAGAGTATTCAGACATAGTCACGGCCCTAAACAGGACTTACTCTGCTGAGTGAGATGGACTTTCAACCCAAATAATAAAAGCAAAGGAATGGAGAGGACAAGGAGGGAGGAGCATTGGGTACCAAAGTAGCCAGCGTCAAGACCACACATTGGAAATTTTGGAACTTTTATCCACAGGTATTTATCTTAATGTCAACTATGTGAAATGGATTAATTTTTTTTCAGATAACTAGACCATTGTTCTTATTTACATTTAAATTTGTTTCTCTACCATTCATTCTGTTCTGTTTCTGCTTTTTCTTTTATTATTGTTTTATATATATATATATAAATTTATACTACAACAATAAAAAAATTAAGTAAATATCAAAAAAAGAACACCTACCAATTCAACATTTTTCAAGTGTACAATTTAATGATATCAATTACTTTAATGATATTGTGAGACCATCGCCAACAATTGTAGCCCAATATCCCATCACCATAAAAAAAACTCACTGCTTTCTAAAGAATGGCTCACCCTTTCCTCTTCCCTCCCACCCCTGGGTAACCACTAATAAACTTTAGTCTCTATACATTTGCTTATTCTTGTTATTTCATATTAGTGAGATAAAGCAATATATATATTTTTTTCTGTGATGAACTTATTCACTGAGCATGAAGTTTTTAATGTTCAACCATGTTGTAACATGGATCAAGATTTCATTTCTCTTTACGGCTGAGTAGTAGTCCATTTCACCATGCATCTGTTAGTGTGTTGTATTGTGGTGGCTTGCATGTTGCTGTGATGCTCAAAACAATGGCACCAGTACTTCAGATACCAGCAGAATCACACATGGTGGACAAGTTTCATATGACATATGAATCTAGGAAGATTGGAAGTTGTCAGAAATGAAACAGAATGCATAATGATCTATAGCTTAGGCATTAGTGAGCTGAAATGGACTGGTATTGGCCATTCTGAATCAAAAACTCATATAGCCTACTATGCTGGGAATGACAAAATGAAGAGGAATGGCATTGTATTCATCATCAAAAAGAACATTTCAGGATCCATCTTGAAGTATGATGATATCAGTGATAAAATAATATTCACATGCTGTCATGGATTGAATTGTGTCCCCCCAAAATATCCGTTAACTTGGCTAGGCCATGATTCCTAGTATTGTGTGATTGTCCACCATTTAGCCATCTGATGTGATTTTCCTGCGTATTGTAAATCCTATCTCTATGATGTTGATGAGACGGAATTAGTGGCTGTTACGTTAATGAAGCAGGATTCAATCTACAAGATTAGATTGTGTCTTAAGTCAATCTCTTTTGAGATATAAAAGTGAAAAGTGTGCAGAGACATGGGGACGTTACACCACCAAGAAAGCAGCCTGGGAACAGAGCAAGTCCTTTGGACCTGAGGATCCTGTGTGGAGAAGCTCCTAGACGAAGGGAAGAGTGATGACAAGGACCTTCCTCCAGAACTTACAGAGACAGAAAGCCTTCCCCTACAGCTGGTGCCGCGAATTTGGACTTCTTCCTAGACCAGGGGAAGATTGATGGCAAGGACATTCTCCCTGAGCTGACAGACAGAAAAAGTTTGCTCCTGGAGCTGGTGCCCTGAATTTGAAATTCTAGCCTCCTAGACTGTGAGAGAATAAACTTCTGTTTGTTGAAGCCATCCACTTGTGGTATTTCTGTTACTGTTGGAGGACCAGTTAATATGACTGTTATTGAAATTTATGCACCGATGACTAATGCCAAAGATGAAGAAATTGAAGATTCATTCAACTTCTCCAGTCTGAAATTGATCAAACATGCAATCGAGGTGCATTTATAATTATTGGTGATTGGAATGCAAAAGTTGGAAACAGAAAAAGAATTGGTAGTCAGAAAATATGGCCTTGGTGATATAATGCCAGAGATTTTATGATAGAATTTTGCAAGACCAATGACTTATTCTTTGCAATTACATTTTCAACAACATAAAAGGCGACTATGCACATGGACCTCACCAGATGGAATACACAGGAATCAGACTAACTACATCTGTGGAAAGAGACAATGGAGAAACTCAACATCATCAGTCAGAACAAGGCTAGGTGTTGATTTTGGAACAAACCATCAACTGCTCATGTGCAAACTCAGGATGAAGTTTATGAAAATTAAAACAAATCCATAAGAGGCAAAATATGACTTGAGAATATCCCACCTGAATTTAGAGAAAATCTCTAGAATAGATTTAATGCATTGAACACTAAGAACTGAAAACCAGACCAATTGTGGAATGACATCAAGGACAAATTGTGGAATGACATACATGAGGAAAGCAAAAGGTCATTAAAAAGATAGGAAAGAAAGAAAAGAACAAAATCGGTGTCAGAAAAGACTCTGCAACTTGCTCTTGTACATAGAGCTGCTAAACAAATGGAAGAAATGATAAGGTAAGAGCTAAGCAGAAATTTTCAAAGAATGGCTCAAGAAGACAAAACAGTGTTATAACTAAATGTGCAAACTTTGAGTTAGAAAACCAAAAGGCAAGAACAAGCTTGGCATTTCTCAAGCTGAAAGAACTGAAGAAAATATTCAAGCCTCAAGTTGCAATAGTTAAGGATTCTATGGGCAAAATATTGAACGACGCAGGAAGTATCAAAAGAAGATGGAAGGAATGCACAGAGTCACTATAGGATCAAAATAATTCATCGTTGTTCAATCATTTCTACAGATAGTATATGATCAAGAATCAATGGTATTAAAGAAAGAAGTCCATTTCTGTAAAGAAGGTTGTTGGAATTTTGATTGGGATTGCATTGAGTCTATAGATCACTTTGGATAGTATTGACAACTATACTGAGTCTCCCAATCCATGAACACAGAATGTCTTTCAATTTATTTAAGACTTTAATCTTTTTCATCAGTGTTTTATAATTTTAGTTGTATAAGTCTTTCACATCCTTGGTTTAGTTTATTCCTAGGTATTTTATTCTTTTGGATGCTATTTGAAATAAACTTGTTTTCTTCATTTCCTTTTCAGATTTCTCATTACTGGTGTATAGAAACCCAAATGATTTTTCTCTGTTCATCTTGTACCCTGCAACTTTACTTATCTCCTCTACTAACTCTATGTCATGGATTGAATTGTGTCCCCCAAAAGTATCTATCAACTTGGCTAGGCCACGATTCCCAGTATTGTGTGATTGTCCATCATTTTTACATCTGATGTGATTTTTCTGTGTTGTAAATCCTGCCTCTATGATGTTAATGAGGCAGAATTAAAGGCAGTTATGTTAATGAGGCAGACCTCAATCTACAAGATTAGGTTGTGTTTTAAATCAATCTCTTTTGAAATAAAAAAGAAGCAAGCAGAGAGACAGGGGGACCTCATATCACTGAGAAAGCAACACTGGGAGCAGAGCCTGTCCTTTGGACCTGAGGTTCCTGCAAGGAGAAGCAACTAGACCAGAGGAAGGTTGATGACAAGAACCTTCCTCCAGAGTCCCTAGGGCTGGTGTCCTGAACTTGGACTACTAGTCTACTAGACTGTGAGGGAATAAACTTCTGTTTGTTAAAGCCATCCACTTGAGGTATTTCTGTTACAGCAGCACTAGATAACTAAGACACTCTAGTAGCTTTCTTGTGGATTCTTTGTGGTTTTCTATATATAGGATCATTTCATGTGCGAATAGAGATAATTTTACTTCTTCCTGATTTGGAGAAGCTTATATCATTTTCTTGCCTTATTGCTCTGGCTATGGGTTCCAATACAGTGTTTAATAGAAATGATAGGAGTCAACATCTTTGTCTTGTTCCTGATCTTAAGGGGAAAGGTGTCACTATTTCTTTGTTGAGTATAATGTTGGCTGTTGGTATTTCATAAATGCTGTTAATCATATTGAAGAACTTCCCTACTATTTCTATCTTTCTGGGTGCTTTTATCAAAAATGGATATTAGATTTTATCCAACCTTTTCCTGCATCAATTGCGGTGATCATGTGGTTTGTTTCCTCTGCTCTGTTGATGTGGTGTCTTACATTTATTGGTTTTCTAATGTTGAACCATCCTTGCATTTCTGGAATAAACCCCAGTTGGTTATGATGTATGATTATTTTTATGTGCTGTTGGATTCTGTTCACTAGTATTTTGTTGAGAATTTTTGCAACTACATTCATAAGGGATATTGACCTATACTTTTCTTTTCTTGTGGTGTCTGTGTGTGCTTTGATATCAGGGTAATAACAGCTTTATAGACTGAGTTAGGGAGCATTTCTTCCTCTTCTACACTTCAGAAGAGTTTAAACAGGATTGCTGTCAATTCTTCTCTAGATGTTTGGTAGAATTCCTCCGTGAAGCCATCTGGTCCAGGGCTGTTGTGTTGTTGTTGTTATTGTTGGGAAGGTTTTGATTACCGATTCAATTTCTTCACTTGTTACGGGTCTATTGAGATTTTATATTTCCTCTTGAGTCAGTTTAGGTAGATTTTGTGCTTCCAAGGATTTGTCCATTTCATCTCAGTTATAAAGTCTGTTGATGTACGGTAGTTTATAATATTCTGTTATGATTCTTTTTTTTCCTATCAGTTCAGTTGTAATGTCTCTACTTTTCATCTTTTATTTTGGTTATTTTTATCTTCCTCTTATTTTCTTTGTCAGTCTAACTAAAGATTTGTCAGTATATTTGTGTAATTTTTTCAAAGAACCAACTTCTGGTTTTCTGATTCTCTTATTGTTTTTCCATTCTGTATTTCATTTATTCTCCTCTGATCTTTGCAGTTTCTTTTCTTCTGGTAGGTTTTTGCTTACTTTGTTCTTCTTTTTCTAGTTCTTCAAGTTCTAGATTTAGGCTATTGATTTGAGATATTTCTTCTCTTTTCATGTAGGCATTTATTGCTATAAATTTCCCTCTGAGGAATGCCACAACTGCATTCCTTAAGTTTTGGTATGTTGTATTTTCATAATCATTTGACTTTAAGAATTTCTGATTTCTCTTTTGATTTCTTCCTTGACTCATAGGTTGTTTAATAATGTGTTGGTTAATTTCCATATACTCATGTATTTTTCTGTTTTCTGTTATTAATTTCTAATTTCATCCCATTGTGGTTGGAGAAAAATGAATTAAATTTTTTTAAATTTGTTAAGACTTGCTTTATAACATAACATGTCGCCTATCCTGGGGGAAGATCCTTGTGTACTGGAAAAGACCATGTATTGTACTACTGTTGGGTTTAGTGTTTGATATATGTCTGTTAGGTTTCGTTTATTTATAGTGTTATTCAGGTCTTCTATTTCCTTGTTGATATTCTTTGTAGATGTTTTGTCCATTATTGAAAGTGGTGTATTGTACTTTCCAAATATTTTTGTAGATCTGTTTACTTCTCCCTTCAATTTTATCAGTGTTTGTTTTTATCAGGGGGTGCTACATATTAGGTGCATATATATTGACCAATAGGTGTTTCAATGTTAGGAACATATATATTTACAGTTGTTATATCTTCATGATAAATTGACCTTATTGTTATATAATGTCCTTCTTGTCTCTTCTAACAGATTTTGACTTTGAGTCTACTTTGTCTGATATTAAAAATTGCCACCCATCTCTCTTTTGGTAACCATTTTCATGGAATATGTTTTTCCATTCTTTCATATTCAATCTATTTGTGTCCTTGAGCCTAAGGTGTGTCTCTTGTAAACTGTATATATTTAGATCATGCTTTTTAGTCATTTGGCCACTCTCTACCTTTTGATTGGAGTGTTTAGTTCATTTGTCTTCACTGTAATTGCTGATCAGGAAGGGCTTACTTCTGTCATTTTGTTATTTGTTTTTCAGGTGTATTAAGCCTTCTTTGTTTATTTTCTCTAATACTGCCAATTTTGTGTTTTCTTCCTTTTTTGTAGTGAGCCATTCTGATTCCCTTCTTTCCTTTTGTGTGTATTTTTCAGATATTTTCTTAATAGTTACCAAGACTATTACAATGAACATCTTGCATTCATAACACCCTAGAATAAATTGATACCAACTTACCTCAGTAATGTACAAAAGCTCTATACCTACAGCATTCCTCCCTCCCCCATTTTGTTGTTGTTATCACCAAATACATTTTTATACATCAGGTTCCCTGTAACATAATTTTACACTTGTTTTTTATATATTTGTCATTATAAAGCACACAGGACATAACAATTAGAATTATCAAGCAAAAATACCTTAATACTAGTTCTTATACTTGCCCATGAAATTACTATTACTGGAGACCTTTCTATTTATGGCTTCAACTTACTTTCTAGTGTTCTTTCTTTTCTGTCTGAAGGACTTCCATTAACATTTTTGTAGGGACTGTCTGGTAGATATGAAATATCATGGCCTCTGTTTATCTGGGAATGTTTTAATTTCACCCTCATTCTTGAAGAACAGTTTTGTCAGATATGGTATTCTTGGTGTCTTAGTCATCTAGTGCTGCTATAACAGAAATGCCACAAGTGGATGACTTTAACAAAGAGAAGTTTATTTTCTCACAGTCTAGTCGGCTAGAAGTCCAAATTCAGGGCATTAGCTCCAGAGGAAGGTTTTCTTTCCCTGTCAGCTCTGGAGGAAGGGCCTTGTCATCGATTTTCCCCTGGACTAGGAGCTTCTCTGTGCAGGAACCTTGGGTCCAAAGGATGCACTCTGCTCCCGGCACTACTTTCTTGGTGATATGAGATCCCCCACTCTCTGCTTGCCTCCTTTTGCTTTTATCTATCGTAGGATAAAAGGTGGTGCAGACCACATCCCAGGAAAACTTTTTACATTGGATCAAGGATGTGATCTGAGCAAGGGTGTTACATCCCACCTTAATCTTTTTTAACCACAGGCAGAGGTTATGATTTATAACACATAGGAAAATCACAAAATGGAGGACAACCACACAATACTGGGAATCATGGCCTAACCAAGCTGACACATATTTTGGAGGGACACAATTCCATCCATTACACTTAGTCTTTTTTTTTTCCTCCTTTCAGTGCTTTAAATATATCTTTCCATTGCCCTCTGACCTCCAAGGTTTCTGAGGAGAAATCGGCAATTAATCTTGTCGAGGATTCTTTATATGTGACAGTTTATTCTCTCTTTTACCTTTCAGGATACTCACTTTATCTTTATTTTTCAAGAGCCTGACTATAATGTGTCTCATTGTGGACATTTTTGGGTATATTCTGCTTGGAATTCATTAAGCTTCTTGGATTTATAGGTTCCTGTCCTTCGTCAGAGTTGGAAAATTTTCAGCCATCATTTCTTCATCTTTCTGACTCTTTTTCTCTCTCATCTCCTTTTGGGATTCCCATGATGCATATTGGTCCTCTTGATGTTGTCCTATAATTCCATTAAACTGTGTTCAGCAGTCTTGAGCCTCCTTACTTGTTGCTCTTCAACCTTCTGTAATTTCAATTATCTTATCCTCTAGTTTGCTGATTCTTTCTTCTGTCTGATCAAATCTGTTGTTAAATCTTTCCAGTGTTAAATCTTTTTATTTCAGTTATTGTCTCTTTCAGTTTCAGTATTTCTGTTTGGTTTCTTTTTAGAGTGTTTCTCTTTTTTTAAAAATCCTTGTTTGGTTCATGCAATATTGTCCTGATTTCTTTTAGATCTTTGTCTATGTTTACCTTTAGTTCTTTGAGTATGTTTAATATTATTGTATTATGTTCTTACATTTTGTTCCTTATTTGGACTTCCATAGATATAATTCCACTTTCTTTGTCTTATTCAATTGTATGGACCATCATTTCCATTCTTTTTGCTTGTTTTGTGACTTTTTGTTAGGACATCAGAATTTCACAGTGTGTTAATTTTCTCAGTTCTTCCCATAATTTCATGTGTTTTACCAGCACTACTTTCATGAAGAAACTTTTAGGCAGGCAGAGTCTTTGGACATTGCTTACTGCTACTTCTTCTTTCTATGATAGCTTCCTCTTCCTCTCTGTTTTAATTAGGATTTTCAAGTTCTAGATATTAGTTTTTAACTTTCAGTGTCTCCCAAACACAACAGAGAACGTGCCCTAGTTGATCTGTCTACCAGGGCATGCTGTCTTCTCTCTCTAGTTATTTCTCCTTCCCCTGCTCTGTTTCTGTTACCATGTTTTCAGTCAGAAAGTCCACACCTAATGAGTCCCTTCTAGAGATGCACGCTCTCCTCAGGTTTTGCCTGAGGCTTCTTTCTCTCCTCTGTGGTGGCCCACTTATGTCTGAACTGGCAATCAGGGGAAGCAAGTCAGATTTTCCTCAGTGTCAGGAGGTGGAGGGGCAGACACTACCCAGAAAGATCCCCTGGACAGCTGTCTTATTGATCTCAGAGCCTGGGGCCTTTCTCATTTGCACAGACCAGCAGTGTTTTGCCTGGGTGCTTGTACTCCACTTAACACACCCACTTCATAGTTCACAGCAGACACAGTCAGCAGTTCTTAGTGTGACTTGGGGGTGGGCAGACAGACCCAAATGGGCCCCCAGGGAGATCTGTGTTATTGATTTCAGAGATCCAGCGGCAGTGTGGTGGCTGGAGGAATAGGCTTCACTTAAGGCACCCACTTCCTAGCTCAAAGCAGCCACAGTCAGCAGTTCTCAGTGCTGACTGGAGGGGCAGACAGACCTGTACAGACACCCCAGGGAGATCTGACCTATTATTTTCAGGCCTGAGAGATGGGATTTTCATTGTGCACAGACAGTGTTTTGGCTATGGGAGCAGGCTCCATTGCAGGGGGGCTTCTATAGAGCTTCTGTAACTATAGCAGTTTTTGGCAAATGACAATTACCAGGAGGAGGAGGGGAGACAGACTCTGAATGAACCCCAGAGAGGACAGCCTTGTTGATTTCAGAGCAGAAGTATGGAGCTTTTACCTTTGCACAGGAAGGGAGTGTGTTGCCTGGGATAGCAGGCTGTGTTTACTAGGGCCTCTTCCTTAGTTCACATCAGCTGGTAGTGCATGCACATGGCTAGGTGGGAAGGGCAGGGATCGTGTGAGAAGCAAGGTTACTACATATGGGACTAGTTATTAACTTGTGTCCATCTGCAGTTTCCTTCTGCTGTCTTCTGCTCACCGATTCAGAGTCCCTCAAGTCTGAGCACAGCTTTCTTGTATTTTTTGGTGTACTTTTGGGTGAAGATCAAAATTTAAACCTGTTTATCTGATATCTTCCCAGAATTCCTGTTTTTGTTTATACTTATTAAACTCAGTATTTTAATTTAAAACGACTCTATTTTATGCTTTGTTTTAATATCTGGCAGTGGAATTCTTTTCCAATAAGTTGTTTTGCATCCTCTTATTAACCAATTTCTCTGAGTGAAAATTAGGATGACTTGGTGAAGATCCTCCCGAATTCTGTTATAACTGTATTGGATATAACAGGCAAATATAAATTGATTTATAGGTAATTAATTTCTTTATAGATATTTAAAATTTATACTAATTTAAAAGTAACAGATAATTTATAGGTATAGATTTTTATATAGACATGTACATAATTTGAATGCATAGTCCCTTGGCCTTTTGATCTTAAAGAAAGACATAATTATCAAAAATCTAAATTCTTCCCCTTCTGTGTGAAAATAGATTTTGAATTTATTTATTTTGACCATTTGTTAAGATATCCCTGTTGGATGTGTATTTTGCAGACAGGAAAAAGGATATAATAAGGAATAGTGGCCTCTCCTATCATCTCAATATATAAATTATGGTATGAATATATGGATATATTGATGTGCAGAATTGTGGCCTATTCTAGAGCCAGGAGTACTGGAGAAAAGGCCACAAAATGCTGAGAAATTGTCCTGAAGAGAACACTCAAAAGACATGGTCAGGCCAAACCTCCTGAGTGTCTGTTAGGGGAAGAGAAACATGGTGGGACACAGTTCAAATTGCAATTTAAATGTATACTCTCTTTGGTTCCAATGTGTGACTTAAAACCCCCAGAACCACATTAAATTATTATGGTGATACTGACTCTCAAGGGCATGACACTGGTAATCACCATTAACAATGATTTTGGCTATTGGACAATAGTGTTTACTCTTTATCATGTTGTCTTAGTCGCTGCTATAACAGAAATACCACAAGTAGATGGCTTCAACAAACAGAAGTTTATTCAACCACAGTTTCATAGGCTGGAAGTTCAAATTCAGTGTGTCCAGCTCCAGGGGAAGGCTTTCTCTGTGGGCTCTGGAGTTCAGTCCTTGTAATCCAATTTCCCCTGCACTAGGAGCTTCTCCATGCAAGAACCCCAGGTCCAAAATATGCACTCTTCTCCCAGTGTTTCTTTCTTGGTGGTATGAGTTCCCTAAGGTGGTGCAGGCCACACTCCAGGGAAACTCTCTTTACATTGAATCAGAAGTGTGACCTTAGTAAGGGTGTTACAATCCCACCCTAATCCTCTTTAACATAAAATTACAATCACAAAGTGGAGGACAACCACACAATACTGGGAATCATGGCCTAACCAAGTTGACACATATTTTTTGGGGAAAAAATACAATCTATTACACATGCCAAGGTCACCTTCTTCACTTTTAATTTTTCTAAAAATTTTACATATGTTTTACCATTCACTTGAAAATATTTTTAAATCATAAAATTAATGCCAGTTGAAGCAAAAAACAATAATGTTGTTTACAAAAGTAGAAGACTTAAAATGGCCTAAGTGTAGGACATTTAGAATCTTACCTCCACAAAATCTGGGTGAAAGCCATTAATGGTGCTGGGTAAACATGCAGCTCAAGAGTATCATTAAGGTTAGTGATATCTTTCTCTTTTTTTCTCTGACTACTATTTTCTTATTTTCTTAGGACAGCTGCTTTCATGTTTTCAAAATGGCTGCTTTAGTTCTGAGCACCACATGTGGACTCAACATGCTGAGAAAGAAAATGTACTGTTTATTTCTATGTGTCTTTTATTCTCTGTGAATAAAACATTTCCCAGAAGCCCTGCAACAACGCTGGGACCACAGTGAAGAGGACTGAAATGGCTACAATTTATCCAAACTAATTACAATTCTTAATTTTGTAGGTATCTTGAACTTCCCACTTCATCAAGTAAGGAAATTAGTAAATCTACACGTTCCTTCCCCTCTCCTCCTTGATGATACTAAAATTTAGCTTCACAAATAAAGAATATTACACCATAAAAAAAAAAAAAAAAAGTGTCTATTCCACGAAAAAAAGACCAAAGTCTTAAATGACCACTTGGTCAGACTTGATTAAATTCTGAAAAAAAAAAAAAAAAAGATGAGTTTATTCCAGGAAAGAAAGACCAAAGTCTTAAATGACAACTTGGTAAGAATTGATTAAAATTCTAAAAGAATTAAAAGACATCCATTCCTTTACATTACCCAGTGGTGGGTTAGAGGTGTATGTACAGTTATATCTAAAAGTATCCATGATCTACCCTGGCTTCTCTGGATTTCCTCAGCACTGTTTTGGAGATTGAGTAGAACTGTTCACTGCCCTGACCATGCTCATCTATATACCTACAGACAAAGTTCTTCCCGTGTTTTAGTAAAGACTGATCAATCTTTAGCAATGGCTTTACATATGGCTACCTGTTGTCCAAATACCATTTGCTGAATATTTCTGTTCCTTCACTAATCTGAAACACCAGATTTATCATAAACTAAATTTCTGTATGACTTTGCATTGATTTCTAAACTTTCAAGTCTGTTAAATTGCTGTTTGAATATTAAGATGACAGTACCACTGTGCTAATTGAAGGGATGTTTTAACATATGGTTACAGCTAGTCCCTCCTCACTAATGATCTTTTTTTCCAACTTACATTGAATACTTTTGTCATTTTCCCTATAAAGTTTAAATATATTGGTATACTTCCAAAAAAAGGTGTGACATGTTTATTTGAATCATGTTAAGTGTATATGTTGACTTATAGCATACTGACATTACTAGTTTGTTCATTTTTACTGATTTTTGTGTCTTTCAGTAACAGTTCAAATATTTATTCATATGAATTTTATGTACTTCTTGGTAATTTTATTCCACCATATTTTTCTGTTTTGATAGTATTACAAATCTTCTCCTCTATTACATCTTCTTATTTGTCATTTCTCATTTCTTTAAATTTGTTTGATTATAATTAAGTTTGTCTTTGTTTATGGTAGGCTCTGATATTGTCTAGAAATCATTTTCTATTTTTAAACTTTTAAAAATGAAATTAACATGACAAATGTACTTCAAAAATGAGCCACAAAATAAAAAAATTATCATTGTTTAATTTGCTTAACAAGAATTCTAAACCCATTTAATATAGTTTTATTGCTGCAATTATCAGCAGAGGTAGTGCTTTCAGTAATATTGGGCCAGCTGTATCAAGGGCCTTTGAAAACCATGAGTTCTTATTTTTCTTTGTTGTTTCAATCTTTTCTCTTAGTTGATTTATTTCTTTATTTAACATCTCAGATTTCTTTTCAAATCCTTCATTCAGCAGTTCTTTTTGAACCTATAAAGAGGAAAGGATACACTTTTGAAAATCTCCAATTGTGAGGTTGGGGTTTTCTCTATAACAACTTCATCAGGTATAAGCACATATATCTATTTCTCTACCATCATAGAGGGATCTTTGATGACGCTGTTCAATTGTCCATATATTTGGACCTGGGTAGTGAGAGTATCCATGGTCTATACTAACCTAAGTTTCCCTCTGAACTATCTCACTGAAAGTGAGGAGAGGTCAAAATTAGTTCAGGCCTGAGAATGATTCCCATAATGTGTTCCAGCCCAAATGATGCCCTTTCAGATGGAATGTAGGTTGATACGACTTAATTTTCAGTTTCACCCAAAGGAGCATGTCACACACATCTAACAAATAACGCAAATTGCTGACCCTGTAGACACTCATTATCAAGCTCCATGTTGGGACAAGGAAAGAATTTTCCTCTGTGCTGCATAGAGTGACTCAGGCAGATTGGGAAACGAATGTAGCTGATTTTAGAGCTTTAGGACTCTTGTATTTCATATGAGGCCAAATCAGGTACTTTTAAGACCAGATGGATCTATTTCAGGTTTCTTTGACGTGCTACCAAGAATCCTAAGGACTATAGGATGAGAGGCCCAAGACTATATTCAACTGGGACACAATAAGGCCATTCTATAATCAACACCAATAGCAGCCCAAAGATCTGGGGGATGTTATTCATCCTTTCCAAAACCTAATGCTACAGAAGGTGCTGCAGTCTTGTGGATTTAATGACTTCAGCTGGATCCAGCTGGATTTGAGTTTATAGTGAATTACATTAGGTTTGTGTTACCCTCTAGGCTCATGAATTTGTTTCAAATTTTGACCCTTCCCTCTCTGATGTACCAGAGCTGTGCTTATCATGCATTGCCCAGGGCCAGGACAGACTTACCTTCTGCTTATGTTCCAGCATCTTTTCCTTGTCTCTCAGAGAGTTTTCAATTTCCCTCTCTATCTTCTGTTTCAATTGCTCCATGTTTTCTTTGAAGCTCCTCTCTTGAGCCTTCATCTTTTTCTGCTGCTCTTGATTTTTAATTTTTAGCAACTCCTGTTTCTTCTCAGCTGCCTCCTTCTTTGCCTGCATCGCTGTCCCACAAAGGTTTTAGGGAGGGAAGAAAAGTAGTCAATCCTGTGCTCTGCTGTTCTGATATCAGAGACACTAAATTGAAGGGAGGGTTTGACATCTCTCAATTCTCCCAGTATCCACACCATCAAGGACTCTTTTTAGAATGCGATAGGAAAGGAACTACCTGTCTGGCTGGGCATACACCCACAACTCTCCTTATTATTTTCAGATTGAGCAGAGTATATGTTTTGCAGAAGGAGAGAAATCTTATTGTTTCAGGAAGATCTTCCTGTTAGATCTGTCACAGGGTATCGCAGGAGCCTCCCCACCCTACTGTGACTGAATACTGCCCGCATACCTGCTTTGGCCTTTTCTGAATCAGAGAGGGCTCTATCTGACTGCAAGATGGCTTCCTCTATTGGTGCCTGACACTGCAGGAAGCTCTGGAGAACCTCATTTGCCTGAAGAACAAAAAAGGAGCAAAGACACATCAGGTAGCAAAGATATATATTGTCTCTTCTTATAAATTATTGTTTGATAAAACCCAAATAGTTTTCAAGCTATTTGGTAATACCCTTATGTTTCCTCTCTTTCTGTAACCACAGTATAAATTCCATGCCTATTTGTGAGATATGAAAACCCTCCATCTCAGCCTCCTTCCTAACTCTCTAACCTCCTCTCCAAGTGATGCTGCCTACCACCCACATAGGTTACAGTCAACCAGATTTGTTCAAAGTTCTACAAAGAGATAACGTCTATTGTTTTCATATATTTGCACACTCTTGATCTTCTGCTTGGATGCTGACTACTCACTAGGAACCGGGATAACATCTATTGGTACTTCAACTTGTACGTCCTATCTCCTTTTGCAGAAAGATTTCCTAAGATGTCTTCCCAAATTTTAATAGTAACCATGAACTCTGTACTACCACCTGCTGGTTGTTGGAGCTTAGATAACTTAATAATAAAACAAAAGCACCTAAGACCATGACTACTATAGAAAATGAATGTTTTATATGTTGACTATCATCATCATCATCATTGTTATCATATTTTGTGCATGGCAGTATGACAACTCCTGTTGTTGTTAGGTGCCAGAGTCAGTTCCGACTCAGTGAATCTATGTACAACAGAACAAAACACTGCCGGCTCCTGCACCATCCTCACAATCAATGTTTTCTTGAGTCCATTGTTGCAGTCACTGTGTAAATCCATCTCATTGAAGGGTCTTCCTCTTTTTCACCGACCCTCCACTTTATCTACCATGATATCCTTCCCTGTGGACTGGTCCCTCCTGATAACATGTCCAAAATACGTGAGATGAAGTCTCGCCGTCCTCTCTTCTAAGGAGCATTCTGGCTGTACTTCCTCCAAGACAGATTTGTTCGTTCTTTTGGCAGTCCATAGTATGTTCAATATTCTTCACCAACACAACTCAAATGCGTCAGTTCTTCTTTGGTCTTCCTTATTCATTGTCCAGCTTTCACGTACATATGAGGCGATTGAAAACACCATGGCTTGAATCAGTCACACCTTAGTCCTTAAAGTGATATCTTTGCTTTTTAACACTTTAAAGAGGTCTTTTGCAGCAGATTTGCTCAATGCAATGCATCGTCTGATTTCTTCACTGCTGTTTCCATGGATGTTGATTGTGGATACAAGTAAAATTACATCCTTATGAACTTCAATCTTTTCTCCATTTATCATGATGTTGTTTATTGGTCCAGTTGTGAGGATTTCTTTTTTTTTATGTTGAGGTGTAATCCATACCAAAGGCTGTAGTCTTTGATCTTCATTAGTAAGTACATCAAGTCCTCTTTGCTTTCAGCAAGCAGGGTTGTGTCATTTGCATAATGCAGGTTGTGAATGAGTCTTTCTCCAATCCTGATGCTGAATTCTTCTTCTCTAGTCCAGCTTCTTGGATTTTTTTTATCAGCATACAGATTGAATAAGTATGGTGAAAGGATATAACCCTGACACAGTTTCTCTGACTTTAAACCAAGCATATCCTCTTGTTCTGCTTGAATCACTGCCTCTTGGTCAATGTATAGGTTCTGCATGAGCACAATTAGGTGTTCTGGAATTCCTATTTTCCCCAATGCTATCTGTAATTTGTTACGATCCACACAGTCGAATACCTTTGCATAGTCACTAAAACACAAGTAAACATATTTCTGGTATTCTCTGCTTTCAGCCACGATCCATTTGACATCAGCAATGATATCCCTTGTTCCATGTCCTCTTCTGAATCTGTCTTGAGTATCTAGCAGTTCCCTGTTGATTTACTGCTTCAACCATTTTTGAATGATCTTCAGCAAAATTTTACTTGCGTGTGATATTAATGATATTGTTCGATAATTTCCACATTCATTTGGATCATCTTTCTTGGGAATAGGCACAAATATGGATATCTTCCAGTCAGTTGGCCCGGTAGCTATCTTCCAAATTTCTTGGCAAGGATGAGTAAGCACTTCCAATGTTTCATCCTTTTGTTGAAACATCTCAGTTGGTATTCAGTCGATGCCTGGAGCCTTGTTTTTCACCAATGCCTTCAGTGCATCTTAGACTTCTTCCTTCAGTACTATAAGTTCTTGATCATGTGCTACCTCCTGAAATGACTGTCAACCAATTCTTTCTGGTACAGTGACTCTGTGTATTCCTTCCATCTTCTTTTGATGCCTCCTGTGTCATTCAGAATTTTCCCTATAGAATCCTTCTCTATTGCAACTCGAGTCTTGAATTTTTCTTCAGTTCTTTCAGATTGAGAATTGCTGAGCATGCTCTTCTCTTTTAGTTTTCTAATTCCAGGTCTTCGTACATGTCATAATAATACTTTACTTTGTCTTCTTGAGTCACCCTTTGAAATCTTCTGTTCTGCTCTTTGACTTCATCATTTCTTCCTTTTGCTTTAGCTACTTGATGTTCAAGAGCAAGTTTCAGAGTCTCTTCTGACATCCATTTGGTTCTTTTCTTTCTTTCCTGTCTTTTTAATGATCTCTTGATTTCTGCATGTATGATGTCCTTGATGTCATTCCACAGCTAGTCTGGTCTTCAGTCATAAGTGTTCAATGTGTCAAATTTATTCTTGAGGTGGTCTCTAAATTCAGGTGGGATATACTCAAGGTCATACTTTGGCTCTGATGGACTTATTCTAATTCTCTTTAGTTTCAACTTTAATTTGCGTATGAGATTGACAGTCTGTTCCGCAGTCAGCCTCTGGCCTTGTTCTGACTGATGGTACTGAGCTTTCCCATGGTCTCCTTCCACAGATGTAGTCGATTTGATCCCTGTGTATTCCTTCCAGTGAGGTCCACGTGTATAGTTGCCATTTATGTTGTTGAAAAAAAAAAATTAAGAAATTGTTGGTCTTGCAAAATTCTATCATGTGATCTCTGGTGTCATTTCTATTACCAAAGCCATATTTTCCAGCTACCAATCCTTCTTCTTTGTTTCCAACTTTTGCATTCCAATCACTAATAATTATCAATGCATCCTGATTGCATGTTCGATCAATTTCAGACTGCAGAAGTTGGTAAAAATCTTCAATTTCTCATCTTTGGTCTTAGCAGTTGGTGCATGAAATTGAATAATAGTTGTATTAACTGGTCTTCCTTGTAGGTGCATGGATATTATCTCATCACTGACAGCATTACTTCAGTATAGATCTTGAAATGTTCTTTTTGATAATGAATGCAATACCATTCCTCTTCAATTTGTTATTCCCAGAAGAGTAGACCATATGATTGTTGGTTTCAAAATGACCAATACCAGTTCATTTCAGCTCACTAATGCCTAGGATATCGATGTTTATGCATTCCATTTCATTTTTGACAATTTCCAATTTTCCTAGATTCACACTTAGTACATTCTGCATTTCTATTATTAATGGATATTAGCAGCTGTTTATTCTCATTTTGAGTCATGCCACATCAGCTAATGAGGGTCCTGAAAGCTTGACTTCACCCACATCATTAAGGCTGACTCTACCTTGAGGAGGCAGCTCCTCCCCAGTCATCTTTTGGGTGCCTTCCACCCTGAGGGGCTCATCTTCTGGCACTATCTCAGATAATATTCCGCTGTAACTCATAAGGTTTTCACTGGCTAATTTGTTTTCAGAAGTAGACTATCAGGTCCTTTTTCCTAGTTTTTCTTAGCCTGGAAGTTCAGGTGAAACCCGTCCATGGTGACCCTGCTGGTATCTGAGTACTAGTGGCATAGCTTCCAGCATCACAGCAGCATGCAAGCCCGCAGAGTTAGACAAACTAACAGACACGTGTGATGTGATAACTCCTAGTGTACCATATTCAATTGAGTATACATTTGCCTTTATTTTAGGTGATATTGATAAATATTTATCTTAATTATCTAGTGCTGCTATAACATAACAGAAATATCACAAGTGGATGGCCTTAACAATGAGAATTTATTTTCTCACAGTCTAGTAGGTTAGAAGTCCAAATTGAGGGCGGCAGCTCCAGGGGAAGGCTTTCTCTGTAGGCTCTGGAGGAAGGGCCTTGTCATCAATCTTCCCCTGGACTAGGATCTTCTCCGTGCAGGAACCCCAGGTCCAAAGGATGCACTCTGCCCCTGGCACTGCTTTCTTGGTGGTATGAGGTCCTCCACTCTCTGCTTACTTCCTTTTCCTTTTATCTCATGTAAGAAAAAAGGTGGTGCATGCCACACCCCAGTGAAACTCCCTTTACATTGGATCAAGGATGTGACCTCAGCAAGGGTGTTACATCCCACCCTAATCCTTTTTAACCACAGGCAGAGGTTATGACTTATAACACATAGGAAAATCACAAAATGGAGGACAACCACACAATACTGGGAATCATGGCCTAACCAAGTTGACACATATTTTTGGGGCACAAAATTCAATCCATGACAATACCTTACAAACAAAATTGAGTCTTCAATTTTTATATCACCTGTATGTAGAACAAAAACTATCACATTGCATAATAATGAAATAAATGTTCTCTTTCATTTGAATTCCTGATTCTAAATCCTTTCCTTGGGAAAAAATATTCTTGTCTCTTCAAGATACTGAAGTAATTGTGGGTCTAAAAACTAAAGATGCCAAGATATCCCTATGCTCTTCTTTGTCTCCAAACTGGTGCTGTAGACTTAGATTTTTCAGGATAGCAAAGACTAAGCCTCAACTTGGCTGGAATTCCTTCTGTTCTCTTATTCCTCACCTTAACTCCTTTCCTGGGCACGCGCGCATAGTTCTGCTCAAACTTCTTCTTTGCTTCTAGGTAGAGACTGTGTCCTCCAGGAACAGAGAAAGTTCCTCTTGAAATACTTGCCATCAGGGGCTCAGAAATCTTCTTAAGCTCAACCTGGCAGTATTTTTCAGATGCCTCTTCATTCTGTATCATGAAATCCTCCTTCTTTTTCTCTATGGTTTCCTGCAAGGAAGTGTAGAGAAATACAGTGGAAGGATGCTATTAGATAGGATGATCCATCTGTGGACTTCTTGGAAAAAGCAGTCTGACAGCTTCACAGTGGAGCATGACATGGAAAGGACCAGGATTAGGAGACACGTGTTACTCCTAGTTCTGACTAATTTCTCTTTGTGATGTTTTGAACATCTGTATCTCTTCTGGGATCAGGTTCATCATATATAAAATGATGGGTGTGGATGACATGATCTTCATGATTTTCTTAAGCTACAGTATGATTCTACTACTTGTCTGACAGTTTATAGTACTGTAGTAGCTTGTGTGTTGCTGTGATGCTGGAGCTAAGTAACTGGTATTTCAAATACGAGCACAAAGATGAAGTAAAAGAGCTGAACAAAAGACTTCAAAAGGTAGCTCTAGAAGACAAAGTAATGTATTATAATGAAATGTGCAAGATCAGGAGTTAGAAAACCAGAGGGAAAGAGGTGAGGCCAACATGGCACTATAGACAGGAGCACCACGTAGTTCCTCTAAAGCAAAGACCTGAAAAATTAAGTTAAACAGATATAAACATCAATCCTGGAACCCCTAAGCATCAAATGAAGGGATAAAGAACTAGATCAGGCACCTAATGGAAGAATAAACTGACAAAGAACAGAGAACGGGGAGAACTACGTAGAGGCGGTCCCCTATCAACTAACATGGCACGGATTCACCATCTTGACACACAGCCACCAGTGACCCTGGACAGGGAGTACAGGAAGGTAACTTCTTGGAGCTCCCAGACAGAGCATCCATTAACCAGAGATGCATGGTTTCCCACTCCCACCCTTCTTCCCTGTACGCTGCCTCTGCCTATTTCCAATGGGCCACAGTCACTCGGCCAGAGAGACATTAGCTCACTGCCATCCTGGGGCCACCCTTCCTCCAATGGCCAGTTCCCCCAGTGCTATACACACACACACACACACACACGTATAAGTGTATGT
>NW_004443994.1:3235820-3241836 GCF_000243295.1 Trichechus manatus latirostris
TATATATTGCTTTTTCTCTTTCTCTTCCCCTTCCTTCCTGTCCTTTCTCCTACCAACCTAGCCCCAGGCACCACACTCGCCACTTGTCAACAGGATTAGCCACACTGCTTGACTAGACAGCCACTGGCACAGAGCTTCCTGGGTCTGCGCCACCCCCACTGGCTGGCTCTCTCAGTGCCATTTTTTGTTTGTTTACTTTGTTCTCTCTCTCTCCTTTCCTTCCTTCTCTTTCTCCAGCCCACCTAGCCCCACGTGCCACCCTTACCATTTATTTATGGGCTGTGCCTCACAACTCGGCTACAGAGTCACTGGAACTCAGCCTTCCTGGGTCTGCACCACCTCAAATATTAACTCCCCCAGTGCCATATTTTGTTGTTTGTTTCTTTTCTCTCTCCCTTCCTTCTTTTCCTTTCTCCCACTCACCTAGCCCCATGTGCCAGCTTCTACCCTTGTTGACAGGCCATGCTGCACTACGTGGCTGTGGAGCCACGAGCACAGTCCTCCCTGGGTCTGCCCTGATCCACAGGCTGGCTCTCTCAACACCACATTTTTTATTTTTTTTTAAATTTTTCCCCTTCTCCGTTTTCCTTCTCCCTCCCACCTAGGCCCTGCACTGCCTTCGCCCCTTCCTGACAAGCCATGCCACACCACCTTGCAAGAGACACCAGCTTGCTACCACCTTGGTTCCACCTCACCTCCAAAGGCCAGTTCTCTCAGCACCGTATTTTTGTTTTGTTTTTGTTTCTTCTCTTTCTCCCTTTCTTCCTTTCCTTTCTTGTGTTCAACTAGCACCATGTGCCACCCCCACCCCTTCTTCATGGGCCATATCCAACTCCTGGGCCTGTACCGCCCCCTCCAGCTAGCTCCCTCAGTGCCATATTTTTTGTTTTTATTTACCTTTACCTTTCTCCCTTTTCATTCTCCTTGCCACCTAGGCTCTGCACTGCCTTGGCCCCTTCCTCATGTGTTGTGCTGTGCCGCACAACGAGAGAGACATCAGCTCACCACCACCCTGGTTCTGCCCCACTCCCAACAGGCAGTTGTCTCAGTGCCACTTTTTTGTTGTTTGTTTGTTTCCTCTCTCTCTCTCCCTTTCTTCCTTTCCTGTCTCCTGCCCATCTAGCCTCACGCACTGCCCCTGCCACTTCTCAGTGGGATATGCCACACTGGTTTGCTAGAAAGCTGCCAACATACATCCTCCCAGGCTCTGTCCTGACCCCACCAACTGACTCCCAAGGCACTGCAATTTTATTGACTTATTTTTTCTTCATTTTATTGCTTCTGTTTCTGTCTCTTCTTTGTCCCTGCTACTTAGCTCCACACATCACAGCCTCTTCCTTCATTCCTGCCTCTCTGCACCATATGCCAAGTGTTGTGTCCCTGAGCAGCAATTGCCAGGACCTCCAGATCCCTTGATCCCACATCCTGCTGCCCCCTGGCCCAACCCTGATGAGTTCCATGACCCCAAGAAGCACTGGCCTGGATCCCTGGACCCCACTCCACACCATCCCCTGGCCTCACCCTACTGAGTATTGCCCCCCGCGCTGCACAGCTGTAGAACCCTGGAGTCCATGAACCCATGTCATGCTGCTCCTGGCCCTGCACCACCTTCTCCTGCCCCACCTGCCTTAGTTTCAGCTGTAAATGACCCATCCCCACCACTCACCCCCTGTTGAACTTGCCCTGCTGCAACATAGCTGAGCTACCAGCCCTGCCCACCTGGACAAGGTGGTGAGAAATATCATACCCACAGACAAGCATGCAACACGCCCAGCCCGCCCACCCAGACATAACCAAATAAAACAAAAAGGCATGACAAAACAAACCTACAATCAATAAAAAAATTCCAGAATATCTATATCTCAGAGACAGAAGTAATATCAAAACATATAAAACAAAACAAACGAAACAAACAAACAAAAAACAGCACGCGATGGCTCCAGTACATGATCAAAATAAAATACCGAATAACATTCCAGTAAAAGAAAATGCACCAGAACTGCCTGATAGGGAATTCAAAGTCTAATATTCAGGGCTCTCCAAGATATTAGAAAAGAGATGAAGGAACACAGACAAAACTGAGGAAAAAGTAGACAAAATCATGGAAAATACAGACAAAATCAGAGAAAACAAAGAAATGGAAGAATTCAGAAAAACCTTACAAGAACAAAATGTCACATTAAATAATCAACTATAAATCATACAAAAAAAGATATTAGAAATCCAATAGATAAACAACAAGATTTCAGAAATGGTCAATGCAAGAGAAAATTTTAGGAGTAAATTTGAAACAATGGAATACAGGATCAGAGAAATTGAAGACAAATTCTTGGATACTACACTGTCTGAGGAAAAAAAGAGAAAAGAATGAAGAAAACCTAAGAACTCTGTGGGATACAATCAACGGCAAAAATTTCATGTGATCAGAGTTCCAGAACAGGGGAGAAAATGGAAAACACAGAGATAATCACTGAAGATTTGCTGACAGAAAACTTACCTAATATCATGAGAGATGAAAAGCTGATCATCCAAGAAGCTCAATGAACCCCATATGGGATAGACCTCAAAAGAAAAACACCAAGACATATCATAATCACACTTGCCAAAACCAAAGACAAAGAATCCTGAACGCAGCTCAAGAAAAACAAAGTGACATACAAAGGGGAAACAATGAGACTAAGCTCTGATTACTCAGCAGAAACCAAGCAGGCAAGAACACAATGGGATGACATATATAAAACCTTGAAAGAAAAATATTGCCAACCAAGAATAATATATCTTGCAAAACTCTGGCTCAAATATGATGGTGAAATTAGTACATTGCCAGATAAACAGAAATTAAAGTAATAGGTAAAAACCAAACCAAACTTACAAGAATTATTAAAGAGTGTCCTTTGGTTAGAGAACCAATATCAGACAATGATCTGAATCTAGGACACAGGACAGCATCAGCCACATATCAACCTAGGTAATGAACTCTCAAAGCTAAAACAAAACTAAAAAACTTACAACAGGGAACCAGAGATGTCAATCTGTAAATGACAACAACATTAGAACAATAAAAGAGGGAATAAATGGTGTAGGTATAGAACTTTCAAATGGGAAGGAAGTCAATGTGATATCAAGTAATAAAAGAATGGTTTAAACTTATGAAGACACAAGTAAATTCCAAGGTAACCACAAAGAAAGTTAACAAATCTACTCAACAAAATAAAAGTCTCAATAAAAACAAAATCTATAAAAATGAAAGAAGCAAACAAAAAAAAAAAATCCACAAACAAAAGGAATTCAGCACAGGATAGTAAAAGGAACAAAGAAAATGTCAGCACCACAAAGAAAAGCACTACAAAATGACAGCAATAAACTCATGCCTATCGATAATCACACTGAATGTAAATGGTTTAAATGCACCCATAAAGAGACAGAGAGTGACAGAATGGACACAGTCTAGAATCAAAGACATAAATTTATTAAAAATCAAAGGATGGAAAAAAAATATATCTAGCAAATAGCAACAAAAAAAGAGCAGGAATGGCAATACTAATCTCAGGTAAAATAGACTTTAAGACAAAATCCACCATAAAAGAAAGGGAAGGATATTATATAATGATTAAATGGACAATCCACCCTGATGACATAACAGTAATAAATATCTATGCACCCAATGATACGACTCCAATATACATAAAACAAACTCTAACAGCACTGAAAAAAGAAACTGATAGTTCCACAATAATAGTAGGAGACTTCAACACACCACTCTTACTGGTCTGAAAGAGATGGGAGATGCCCCTAGAATATGACCCCCAGACACCCTTTAAACTCAGTACTGAAGTAACTCCTGATGTTCACCATTCAGCCAAAGATTTGACAGTCTATAAATTAAATAATAATACACGTAGTTCGACATGTATCAGAGACTAAATGGGCATACCAGCCCAGGAACAAGAACAAGAAGGCAAGAGGGACAGTAAAGCTTGACAAATGATAATGGGAAACCAGAGTTGAGAAGCAAAGAGTGTTGACACATCACTGGGTTGGCAACCAATGTCACAAAACAATATGTGTATTAATTGAGAAACTAATTTGCTCTGTCATCTTTCACCTAAAGCGTGATAAAAATAAAGAAAGAAAAGAAAAACAACACGTTTGGCATTCCTCAAGCAGAAAGAACTAATAAAAAATTTCAAGTCAAAAGTTGCAGTGTTGAAAGATTCTATGGGCAAAATATTGAACTATGCAGGAAGCATCAAAAGAAGATTGAAGGAATACAGAGAGTCATTGTGCCAGAAAGAATTAGTTGACTGACCTTCAACCACTTCAGGAGGTAGCATATGATCAAGAACTGATGGTATTGAAGGAAGAAGTCCAAACTGTACTAAAGGCATTGGTGAAAAACAAGGCTCCAGAAATTGACAGAATACCACCTGAGATGTTTCAACAAATGGATGGAACACTGGAAAGGCTCACTCATTAATGCCAAGAAATTTGGAAGACAGCTACCTGGCCAACCTGCTGGAAGATATACATATTTGTGCCCATTCCAATGAAAGATCATCAAACACAACGCAGAAATTATCGAACAGTATCATTAATATCACATGCAAGCAAAATCAAGCTGAAGATAATTTAAAAGCAGTTACAGCTGTACATCTAAAGGCAACTATCGGAAATTCAAGCTGGATTCAGAAGTGGATGTGGAATGAAGAATGATCATTGTTGATGTAAAATGAATACTGGCTGAAAGCAGAGAATACCAGAAAGATGTTTGCCTGTGTTTTACTGACTATGCAAAGGCATTTGACTGTATGGATCATAACAAATCATGGATAACATTTCCAAAAATGGAAAATCCATAACCCTTAACTGTGCTCATGCAGAACCCGTACATAGACCAAGTGGCAGATGTTTGAACAGAACAAGGGGATACTGCGCGGTTTAAAGTTAGGCAAGTGGTGTGTCATGGTGGTATCCTTTCACCATAGTTAGTCTGTATGCTGAGCAAATAATCTGAGAAGCTGGACTACCTGAAGAAGCACATGGCATCAAGATCGGAGAAAGACTCCTTAACAACCTGCGATATGCAGATGACACAACCTTGCTTGCTGAAAGTGAAGAGGACTTGAAGCTCTTACTGATGAAGATCAATCAGTCAATCCTTCAGTATGGATTACATCTCAACATAACCCATTGCCATCAAGTCAAATCAAGACAAAGAAAACAAAAATCCTCACAACTGGACCAATGAGCAACATTATGATAAAGGGAGAAAATACTGAAATTATCAAGGATTTAATTTTACTTGGATCCACAGTCAACACGCATGGAATCAGCAGTCCAGAAATCAAATGGCATATTGCATTGGGCAAATCTGCTACAAAGACCTCTTTAAAGTGTTAAAAAGCAATGCCATGGCATTTTCAATCACTCTATATGCCTGCAAAACCTGGGCAATGAATAAAGAAGATCGAAGAAAAGTAGAGAGAATATTGAATATATCATGCACTGCCAGTAGAACAAACAAATTTCTCTTGGAAGATGTACAGTCAGAATGCTCCTTAGAAATGAGGATGGCTAGACTTTGTTTCATGTACTTGGACATGTTATCAGGAGGGACCAGTCCCTGGAGAATGACTTCTTGCTTGGTATAGTAGAGTGTCAGTGAAAGAGAAGATCTTCAACGAGATGGATTGACACTTTGGCTGCAACAGTGGCCTCAAACACAGCCACAGTTTTGAGAATGGTTCAAGACAAGGCAGTGTTTCGTTTTGTTGTACATAGAGTCGGTATGAGTCAGAACCAACTCACCTGTACCTAACAATAAAAACATAGTATAATTAATAGTGACCGTACCTTCTAAACATGAGCAATAGAGGGAGTTCAGGCAAAATGGTGCTCTAGGCAGAAGCACTACACTGTCCCTCCACAGCAAAGATCTGAAAAACTAAGCCGAACAGAGAATACAACAATCCTGAAACCCTAAAACATCAAATGAAAAGATAAAGAACTCAGCCAA
>NW_004443994.1:3241936-3246951 GCF_000243295.1 Trichechus manatus latirostris
TGGGGTTGTTAACCAATGTTATAAAACAACATGTGTACTTCTGTTTCATGAGAAACTATTTGTTCTGTAAGCCTTCACCTGAAGTACAATAAAAAAAAAAACATGAGCAATAGAGATCTGCCTGTTTTGGAAGTAGAGTTTCCTAGGGAACCTGGGTTGCTATGGATGAAAATGTATACATATATAGCAAGTCACTCAGTAATGACATTTAAGTGTACTCTCAACAGAGTTTGGAACCCTTCAAGGTTTCTTTCAGTGAAAGTTTTAGTGTGTGAATGTATAGGAACAGAAACTTTTTGCTTCCATTTGTAAATTAATCCACCTGGTTTTATTCAATATGAACTAAGAAATTTTTGTCACTTTAGGCTAGTGAAACAGAGACTGAAGGAATTTGAGTCAAAGTTCTTATGGTAAGCAGAAATAAGCTTTTTATCAAATTTCTCTGTGATGGTGTTCACGTCCTACATAGCCCGTCAGCCTGTGAATATAATGGATTTTACTCTTGTCATTAGGTGATGGTGTATGGTACATGTTGACTTTAAGAAGTGCAAATTACCCTGATGGGCATTTCCTAATCACATGAACCTTTTAAAAGCAGAACGTTTTCTCCAGCCGGTGGCAGAAGAAGTCAGAGACAGTAGAAATAAGAGAAGGATTTGTTGCACCACTGCTGGCTTGACTATGGAGGAGGGTACATGGAAAGGTCCCAAAATAGCCTCTAGGACCTAAGAGTGCCCACCTGGCTAACAGTCCTTCAGAAAATGGGGACCTCAGTTCAAAACCCACACAGTTCTGGATTCAGCCAACAATCTGGATGAGTTCAGTGGCTCCCCAGAGACTCCACATGAGAATGCAGCTCCTCTGACAAGTCATTTTCAACTTGTGAAACACTGAGTAGAAAACTGAGCCAGCTTGTGTAGACTCTACCCTACAGAACCCTGAGCTAATAATGTGTGTTGCTTTGTAGCTATGTTTGTGACAATTTGTTTGTAGCAATTGAAACTAATAAAGGGCCCATCTTTAGTGAAAAAAGGTGAACTGCAGTCCTGCAAAGCTCTGTCACTCACTAGAATCCAGGTTCCTCCTACCAGGATATGAGCCATAGGGTAAAAAGGTAGACTCTAAGCATCATTCTGGAAGGACAGGCATTAATCTGTTGCCATCGAGTCGATTCTGACTCATAGCGACCCTGTAGGACAGAGTAGAAATGCCCCATAGGGTTTCCAAGGAGCACCTGGTGGATTTGAACTGCCAGCCTTTTAGTTAGCAGCTATAGCTCTTAACTACTATGCCACCAGGGTTTCCAACCCTTAAGGCCAGGCATTAGGAAGGATAAATACTAAGACACAATACCATGAGATTCTTCTGGAATTCCCTCTTGTCATCCTTGAAGGAGTGCTCCATGAAGAGTGCAATGGCTTCCCTCTCACAGGCCGCGTGCACGTCCAGCAGCTCCTGGAGGGTGTCTGTGGGAAACCTCATGCACTGGGCCATCTGTTTGCTGTAGTGGTCAGCTGCCTTCTGCACAGCTACCGAGTTCTCACACTGGGCCAGAGTTGTCACTGTATCCTCTAAACAAGGCACTGCTCCACTGTTGATGGTATCCACATAGGTCTCCACCAGAGTCCCAAGCCCTGAATGAGCCAGGAAATTTACGTATAAAATTAAGTTCTCACCCAATGGTTTACAAGCTTTAGGAATTTACATTCTAAAAATTATGAAAGAGCTGATTATAATGAACTTCTATTTATTTTCTTCTTTTATGAATTCATTTCCATCTAAAAACATCATTGTTTTCCTGTTCACTCTTTCATTTTTGTTTCCCCATTCATCTCATTATAATTAAAATTACTGATCACAGTCAGTATGCTCAGAGTATCCTAAAATATATTTTCCCCTTAAATAAAAAAGGAGTAGATTAGATAGGTGAATTCAAGTACACAATCAAGACCAGATACCTAATTTGTTTGGCCCAGCACAAAATGAAAATGTGAGATGCCTTGTGGAAAAAAAAAAATCATCAAGAACTTGATAATACTGACAAAAAGCATTGCACGAAGCATAAGTTTCTTCTGACATTGGGGCCTTTCTGAAATTCGGGTTACTACATTCCTTCACATGTCACAGGGCCATGAAGACAGCCCAGTGTATAAGATTATACTTCATTTTGTTTCTCAACGTCTCAAGCGGTGTGCAGGGACTCATAGCCTGCTATTTATTTTCTCGTTGGTGTAAATTCACAAAATATATTTTCTACCCTTGTTGAGAAGCACTCATCCCACAGGACTTGTCCTCACAATGCAGACATTCTGTCTTTAATTCCATTTTGTCTCTTTATAATTAGTGGATTTGGATCTTCGAATGTATTAGGCTTCATGAAACCCTCAGGTATGAAGACTTTAATTAAGAAAAATGCATTTCTATGTGTGGCATGAGCATCTGATTCTCTGCATTCACATACAGATGCAAACAAAATTACTGACAAACCCACAGAACAATCACAGCTTCACACACACTGATCAACAGAGGGATGTGCTTTGGGACAAAGGTGACTCACGGTTTCCATTAATGACGATTCCCTCTCTCAGGGTCTTGATCTTTGCATGGCTGAAGATATAGGAACAGAAGTTTTTTAATTTCACCTGGAAATTACAATCCAGCTTTTCTTCCAGCACTCCCTCAATCTGGTGTAAGAGATTATTGTCACGTGTAGGTTGGTCAAAGACAAAGCATTTCCGTTTGGGGAAGAAATTCTTTATACACTCTCTAGATAGGTTGGAATTTTGGATTTTGGGATTCACACCTGCAGAAGTGGAAAAAGAGCAATCATTGAAGGGACAGCTTTCAGGCTGTCCTGTCAACTTTTATTTCCAGGGATCTTTGTGGCTTTTGACTCTTAACCAAAAGGTCAGCAGTTCGACTCTATCAGCTGCTCTTTGAAAACCCTATGGAGCAGTTCTCCGCGGTCTTATGGGATCGCTAAGAATCGGAATCAACTCAATGGCAATGGGTTTGCATCACTGCAGCTCCTGTGCCTCTAAATCTTCCTTTATCCAATCATGTGGTACCTCATGACAAATCAGCCCTGTGCTAATCTACCAAAGGCAGAAAAATCCATTTCTGTACAGAGCCAAGAGACAAGGAAGTATTTCTGGAGAGGAAGGGAAAGCATCGATCTCAAGTGAGGAAATTTTTGTATGGTTTCCTCTACACACTCACATGGATTCTGGTGGATTAGTACTTAACAAATGTTTATTGAATGATTGACTAATGGAAAAACTAATCAGCAGTTCTTTTCTGATCCTAGTGTCTCCATCCATGTCAGAAATGAAAGGTGGGCCCTAAAATAAAGTAATACCAGAAATAAGGGTAAGATACTGCTTTTGAAAATATCAGGAGTAAGAGAGATAATACCCAAGACAGTAATAAAAAAACTTTTAGAAATTGTAGTCACCAGAATACAAATACTACAGATATGTTTAGGAATTCCTTTAGCAGAAACTTCCAAAAAGTAATGTTAACTAATGTAGTTTGGAAAAGTCACCAGTTCTCTATCTGCTTGAATCAGACTTGACAGTGCCCTACAGAGTGATGTTGTAGTAAATATCAGCGGTTCAACAAATATTTGTTGCTAGAATGAATAAATTTATGCCCAAATTAAAATGGATATTCCTTCCAGGTGTCACAGTTGTCCACTCACTTAAATATTATTATACAGTTAATTTATAATATTAAAATAGTAACATAATGTGTAAGGTTGTAAAAATGAAGGGAGTGAAGTTATGAGAAAGGTAGAATGAAGTATTTGTAAGTCTTACTAGGAGAATGTTGATTTTTTTTTTCTGGAACATTCTTGGTATAAATATCCTTTCTATGAAAGATATAGCATTGTGATTTGGTGTTTATTAAGTCCCAGTATGGTGAGCTATGTTTCTTAATATAGAACAAACGGAGCACTTAATAAGGAACATGAGTATGTGAGTATGTACACCTCAGGAATTTAGAGCATTGATTGCAATCTGGGAAATTTTTTTTCATGGTATGGTATCAATTGATACAAAGTAATATAATAATAGAGGCAGAGCCAACATGGTGCTATAGACAGAAGCATGATGCAGCATCCCTCTGCAGCAAAGACCCAAAAAACTGAGTAAAACAGATACAAATATCAATCCTGGAACCCTAATCATCAAGTGAAGGAATGAAGAATGCAATTAAGCATCAAATGGAAGAAGAAACTGACAGAGAATAGAGAACAGGAGAACTATGGCATGGAGGTTCCATACCAGCTAATGTAGCAAGGGTTTGCCATCTTGGAAAGCAACCACCAAAAATCATGGACAGGGAGCATGGAAAGGCAACTCCACAGAGCTCCCAACAAGGGACAGAGTACCCAGTAACCAAGGATATACACTTTCCCACCCCCTACCCTTCTTCCCTTTATGTGGCCACTTTCCAATGGGCCACGGTCACTCTGCTGGAGAGACACCAGCTCACGGCGGGTTTCCCCAGTGCCATTTTTTTTTTTTTGGTTATGTTTTTCTTTTTTTGTTTGTTTCTTCTCTCTCTTCCTTCTTTCCTTTCCTTTTTCCTGCCCAGCTAGCCCCATCTCTGCCCTTTCTCATTGGACTGTGTCACATCGCTTGGCTAGAGAGACAGCGGCACACATCCTCCCAGGGTCCCTGCTGCCCGCATCAGCCAGCTCCCTCAGCGCCTTTTTTTTAGTTTGCTTTTTTTTTTCCTGTTTCTTCTCTCTCTTTCACTTCCTTCCTTTCCTTTCTCCCACCCACCTAGCCCTGTGGGCCGTGCCAGCCCGTTCTCGAGAGGCCCCTTTGTACCACTCAACTAGAGAAACATTGGAGTACAGCCTCCCTGGGTCTGTACCACCTTCATAGGGCAGCTCCATCAGCCCCATATATATATATTTTTTAAATATTTTATTGTACTTCAGGTGAAGGCTTACAGAACAAATAGTTTCTCATGAAACAGTAGTACACATGTTGTTTTATGACATT
>NW_004443994.1:3247447-3252674 GCF_000243295.1 Trichechus manatus latirostris
TTCTTTCAAAGAACCAACTTTTGGTTTTGTTGATTCTTTCTATTGTTTTTCTGTTCTCTATTTCATTTATTTCTGCTCTGATCTTTACTATAGCCCTACATTTTTAATTTTTCTTTATCTTTCCCCTTCTCCCTTGTCCTTCTCCCTCCCACCTAGGCCCTGAAGTATCTCCACCCCTTCCTGAGGGACCGAGTTATGCCACCTAGTGAGAGAGGCAGTGTTTTGAAGAATAAATCCTGACATTGAACATCTGTGAGTGAACATCTGAACATGATAACATCAACAACTTAAGTATTACAACACTGTATGTACAACGTATCACTAACGATGAGATGCACCAAAAACACAAAACAAAACAGGTTGTCATAAGTGCATTTCATCATAACTGGAACATGGCCTAAGTCAGGGACTACCTGTGATAGTAATCCACAAAAACCAATCACCAACCACTATTCAACAATTGCCAATCACCATTTTCATGGGTCTCAACCAAGTTTCAAATAAAAATTAAAGTGCTAATGACAGGGCTTAGTTGATCCCACCACCTAATGAATTTTTCATCTCCCGGGTTATGCTCTGATACCTGGAATCAACTTCAAGGCATCCTCCAGGTACTCATCTTCAGTGATGGGGTTTCCATCTATCTTCAACTCCAGGGTGAAATCCCTTACAGTCCAAACAAAATCTGGAAAGAAACTCACAAACTCAGTAGAATCTTCTACTTCATCAGCTCTGGAGGAGGATTTTGCTCTGATTAACTCTGTTAGTTCAGTCACATAGCTAGAAACTTAGTTAAGGAAGGAGTTGCAGCCTACATAATAACTTTCAGAATATTTAAAAACACATTTTATAAACATTAACTTCTGCCCTATTTCCCCACCTCTTCAACCATAACAACGGGTCACAGAAAAGAAGAAACAGTCTCAGTTGCCATTCCCATAAACTCAGTAAAACAATGTGGTTTAGTTTTTGGAAGGATACTACAGTTGCTCCAGGGCCTGGTGGTCAATGGTCTTCATGCTGTTGTAGACAAAGGTGCTGCTCAGGAGCATGGCCAGTATGAAGATCCATGAGTCATTCTTTGGGTCACTCTAGAGTGTAAATTAGAGTAAGGGACCTGTGAATCTACTCTTCATTCATTCATTCAGTTGTTTATTCACTAGCCCTGGTAGCATAGTAGTTAATGCACTCACCTGTAACCGAAAGATCGGTGGTTGAAACCACCAGTGGCTCCACAGGACAAAGACATGGCTATCTGCTTCCATAGAGATTTACAGCCTTGGAAACCATATGGGAATGCTGTGAGTCAGAATCGAGTGCACAGCAATGGGCTTGTATTTTTTTTTTTTTTTAACTTGCTGAATAATATGTATAAGGACACAAGTTTTGAAGACAATGTTAAATTTGAACCTCTTTTTTTGTGTGTTTACAGGGACTCAGGGTGTAAGGTTTTTTAGTAATTAAAAGAAGTGAATGACACTGTCAATATGAGTAATATATTTAATGCAGGTTGTAGAACTGAGTAGGCTTGCAGTAATAAGTGGGAAATTATTCCTTGCATAAATTTTATCCATCATGGGCTATTTCATTAAATTCAGTAAGTATTCATTGAGCATCTACGAAATGCCTGGCACTGCATGCATTCATTTGGTTGTGTGGATGCAAAGTTCCATAAGACAGTCTCTGCCCTCAAGAAGATGACAGTGTGGATGGTCAGATACATATGCAAACATAATAGCAACTAAAATAATGATCTCTTTCAAGAGTGGAACCAAAAGCTATAATCTAAAAGAAAAAGTAGTAAGTGAAGTAAACTGAAACAAGTACCCAGTGTGTTCAGAGCATGAAGAGACTGTCTTACTGTGAAATGATGGCAGTAGGTTGAAAATAGATTAAAGAGTTGACAGAATATCAAAGAAATCGTGCTGGTGGAAGGACTAACGTAAACTAAGTCAGAATTAGAAATTGTGATTCTATAACTGTATTTTAGAGTTATTTCATTTAACTGAATCTGTGGGTAGGTGGGTAGGAGTGGAAGATAAGGTTGGAAATGAGACCCAAGGTAAGACAAGAAGGTCCTTGAAGGCCAGGCTAATAGAATTAGATATTACCCAAGTCACATCATGAGTTCTAATGTCCTGTATGATATTTCTGCGGCAATTAGTCATTTAATGTTTGCCAGGTTTTGGTTCCTTAGATAATTACAATTTAGATAAAATGAAATAAGTTTAGAGTATATCCTAGTTGTACTTTGGTGATTATTGAGAATTTTAAAACTGAATTTTCAAATTCAGAATTTGTAAACTTCTCACCCCTACACCACAACCCCCCACCCCACCTTTTTTTTGTTGTTGCAGTAATGGAAAACAAGTATCTACTGCTGCTACTTTCAATTTAGACACAGACTAATAGAATATGAGACAAAACTATTGATCGCACCAGATCCTACAAGATAATCTACCTAAAATAATCTCATTTACAATGTTTTTCATGGGTGAAGCTCATGCTTTTATAGAAGTCAGTTAAAAATTCAACTCAAAATCCCAGAAACTGAGACTGAAACCTTTGTGCATGTTCCCGGTGTAGCTCATGCTATTCTGAAGGTGATTTAAGTAAATTGCTTCACTGATACCTTATTTACATGTCTTCTACTTCCAATCTCGTTATCTCCACACTTTAACTGGTAGCTCACACTGACCTATTGGGTTTCAGTTTAATTGCCATTTTCTCCTGGAAGCTTTCTCTAGCCTGTTTGACTGAGCTAGGTGCCCGCTTTTGTGCATCCATGGCACATTGTGCTAATCAAATGGTGTACCTGTTGTCTCCCAAATAGGTCCTAGGCCTTTACCTTGTTCACTGCTTTGTCTGTAGTACTTAGCACAGAGCCCTGGAATTCAGCTGTTCAATAAGTATCTGATAAATGGCATCATTCACCTTTGTGTTACAAATAAAATTTATCCCTAATATACCAAAATGTTTGAACTTACCAAAGAAATAAGTTCAAGGAAACAGAATTTAATGTCACTATCTATAATTTGGTTGGAGCTCTGATGGTGCAATGGTTAAGCTGCTAACCAAAACGTTGTCGATTCAAACTCACCCAGCAACTCCTTGGAAGAAAGACCTGGTGACCTGCTGCCATAAACATTACAGCCTAGAAAGCCCTATGGGGCAGTTCTACTCTGTCAGATTGGGTCACCAAGAGTCAAAAATGGACTTGATGGCCCCTAACAAAAACATCTATAATTTGGATTTTCAGTTTGCAAGAATATGTCACAAAAGTTAATTAAGATGGTGAATTAAAATGTTTAAGTAGATAATCAAATGAAAAGAAGATTTTTCCATGATATTCTGCCTTACCTTTTTCACATTGCCCAGGCCTTCAACATCCAGCAGGACCAGTGTGTGATTAGGCTTGGAAGGGTGAGGTATACACCACATCCAGATGCCTTTGGTTACAGACCTCACTGTGGAGCCCAGACAGAAGCCTGCAATGTAAGTGGAGAAAACAACATATGATGACAGTAGATAGTCCAGGCTCCTTAGGGACTATATTAATTAAACTTGTAGGACTGCCATTGCCTGCCATAGAGAGGGATTGCTTCCATTTCAGGAAGGATAGCCATCAAAGTATTATACATATTAAGGACTTTTGCAAGAAACACTTTGTGTCCCCTATTCATTTCATTCTTTTAAAAGCTCAAACTACATCACGTTACATAATTAATATAATATCTATTAATGTGTGTATTTTTATCTGACATTCAAGATGAACAAAACAGCATGAAATTTATAAGTAGAATCAGAGAGACAGCTGAGATGAGAGCTCTGTGTTTCCTGTTCATCTTTACATAACACTTCCTTTTCCTTATTTCTACTACCTGTCTGTCCCCTTGTTGCACTGAGGTAACTTGTTGTTGTTATGATGCTAGAAGTTATGCCACTGGTATTTCAAATACCAGCAGGGTCATCCATGGTGGTCAGGTTTCAGTGGAGCTTCTAGACTAAGACAGACTAGAAAGAAAGGCCTGGTAATCTACTTCCAAAAATCAGCAAATAAAAACATTATGGATGACAACAGAACATTGTCCAACTTGCTTGCTTTGGACAGGTCATTAAGAGAAATCAATTGCTTGAGGAAGACATCATGCTTGGTGGAGTAGGTGCCAACAGGATGAAGGAGACCCTCGATAAGATGAATTGGCACAATAGTCCCAAAGATAAGCTTGAACATGCTGATGACTGTGAGGATGAAGCAGGACTAGGCAATGTTTTCGTCTCTTGTACATAAAGTATCCATGAGATGAAGTTGATTCGATGGAAATGATCTCTCTCTCTCTCCCTATCTACCTATCTGTCTATCTCTTTCCTTATTTGGGTTCCAAATTAATAGAAAACCTCTTAAAAGGAGAAGACACCAACATGGGAAGAAGTACAGTGACTGGTTTCTCTAGTCCAGTTCTGCTGAAACAGGCTTCCAGTAGCAGAGTAGTGAGAACTGAACCCTGAAATATATTTGTGGAATCTGTAATTTGCACCCCTATGCATGCAGTTTAAGAGTCCTGATTTGTTAAGCAGCTGAAATCATTTAAGTGTTAAAAATGGCTAATAACAAAGTCAAATAAAATATTTAGGAAAATCAATGTGTATTGGAATATAAGAGTAATTAGTCGTTGACATTCTGGAGTAGTTAGGAGGCATCTAGAATTTTAGAACTGGGAAGTTCTGAAGCCATCATTTAGTACCAACTCACTCATTTTGTGGATGATGCAAGGGAAACTCAGAAACTGTCACTGGTTAGCACAGCTAGTTAGTCGTACAACCTGCACTAACAAAGGCCCTCTGACTCAGCCTGGGTCTTTGTGGGTTACACTGACCTTGTCCACAGGTCAACAGTCTGATGGAACGGGGGTGGCCAATCAAGGCACAAGTAGTAGAAAACGAAATGAAAGAGATATAATAAATCTTGGAGGGTAAATGAATGAGATACCTGGGAAGAAGGAGGAAATAATGAACACTCCAAGGTTTCATATCTTGGTGACAAATAGCTATAATTTCCAGCATGGAAGAGAAGATTTTGATATACCAGTTCTCTTTATTCATCTCCCCTTTCCCTTTATCAGATTCACTTTACTGTTCTTCATACTGACCTGTGCCTCAGGATTTTGACTATTATGGCCTATGTCACCAGAGCTTCTTTGTGTTCCAACTTCTGGTAGACTTCAAC